>NW_014577138.1:79074-105664 GCF_000485595.1 Priapulus caudatus | reverse complement strand
GGGTTTTGGATATTTTTTTATATTATGCAAATTAGGTAGATTTTGGCAATTTCACTATGCATTTCAGTGTCTGCCTACGGTCAACGATAACTCAAGAACCGTTTGACCCACATGTTTCAAATTGCATACAGTTGTTACTCCTATGGGAGAGATTTGAACGTCCTATTTTGGAGCACGCCAGTCAAATTTCGAGCCACGCCCACTTTTTGGCAAAAATGAAAATGGCCATCTAGATTCATTCGATTTTGTTAAATTTACCTACCTACCTACCTACCTACCTAATCATACCTACGTCTAATATTGTGTTTTAGATTCTTCGTTACAGTAATTTGACTGGAATATTTTATTGCTTTTATTTGCACGATAATCAAAAACCAAAATGGCGATCAATTAGGCGTAGCGCCATCTCTCGCCCAGATTTCAGATTTTCAGATCTGAAACATTTATTTTAGCATCAAAACTTGCCCTGAAACAAAGCAGTGAAATTTCTATTAGTATAAAACAGGGAAGAAGGACATTTGATCACATTTCGGTCAGTCATAAATGAAACACAAATTTAAATATCATCTTCCTCTTCTATCACACTCAAGGTGAGCTATAGTGTCATCGACACTTTCATTTCTAGGTTGATTTCGTAGACACGGCTCAGAATCAGGTGCATTTAAAGCTCATTCCACGAATTGACTATACTAGACCGAGAGGAGCTCTGCGTACTGGAAATGTAAGTGAGGTTTTATGTACCCATATAAATATTGAATGCTTACTACGATTTTTTATTTCATATCAAAATAGCATCACAGCAGTACAGTACTATTAAAAAGGAGCTTTTGACAGCATTTATAACCTGTTAGTCTTGTGTAACAGTGTAACCTGATACAGTGAGGAAAGTGTCAACTTGGCATGTTTAGATAAGGTATAATAATATTCTTAAATAAGACATGGTTTTAGAGATTTATGGCAAAGAGTATCAGTGATGAAAATTGACACTTGCCTAGATTCCCAAGGCACGTAAAAACGATGTTGCACGCCAGAATTTCATCATAAGGATGCCCAGAGTGTAAGGGTTTGTTTGCATAGGTAAACATCCTATAATTAGTGAAAGCGTTGCGGTTTGACTGCTACGATTACAGAATACAATTCGCTTACCACTTCCTAGGATCCCTGAAGTAGGAACTTTGGAGCCTCATGCTATAAGCAGGGTTCCTGAAATTTGAGCTGGGCCCCTACTATTTCTTCTTTAGTGGGCCTAGCTGGCTGCTATTTTTTGACCAAATTCTAATCTCTAATCAATTTATATTAAATCTTAGGCGAGCAAAACAGCTATTAGGACAAGTACATTGATGTTTTTATTGTGTCAGATAGATTTGACTGTGACTTGTACCAGTCTGCAATCACAATGTTAACTGTGTTCACTTACAGGATCCAATTGAGAAGAAGAAAAGGAAGCCATCACAGAAATTGTTTGATGTTGATGCAGTTAGAGCCATTGGGGGCGAGATCACGACAGATGGCGACTTTCTTGTCTTCGAAGGAAACCGTTATAGCCGGAAGGGCTTCCTATTTAAAAATTTTGCCATGTCTGCTATAGTAAGTAGAGGTGCCCTTGCTGATGCTCATCTAATATTATCTATATTTATAATAAAAATTGTTACAAAATAAACTTCGATGTGCCTTTCAGTAGTTGATTGTACACCCAATGTTTCTGGGTTTACCCAAAACTTTTTGCAGATCATCAAAACAAGTGTAAATTTAAAAATCATCATTTATGTTTTTCACAGGTTGCTGATGGTGTTAAACCAAGCCTGTCGGAGTTGGAGAAGTTTGAAGATCAACCAGAAGGCATTGATGTTGAATGTATCTTTCTATAGAAATCTAGAATTATTGTTAACCCTGAGATTATGTCCCAACCATTTTTGATATGAGGTTAGCCAATATTCTTATAACTTCAGGTTTCTCCCTAGGCCTGTAAAGCAAGCAGCTGTTGGGTCAATCATGACTTCAAAACTAAAGCTAATTGGCGACATCTCACAAATCCTCCGACATACTTTCATTATCTAATTGATATGCTTTAAGTTTTAACTGTGTGTACTTTTCACAATCCCAACACAGTCATGCGGTGTTTTCAGAGCTTGATGTGTATGCATCTCCGAACTGGTCAAGTGTAGCTGTGCGTTAGGGTTGTTTATGACATGCATAATCACTTTAAATTGACTACGTCACGAATTTTCTATGGTAAAATTTGTAAAATGTTTGTTGCCATTTTTTAGCTCATCTGACAAAGTCAGATGCAGCTTGTAGAATCACATGAGCGTCCGTCCATGTGTCCGTGTGTCCGTGCGTCTGTCCGTCAACAGTTGGGCACAAATCTTAACCGCTCAACGTACGGTCACGATATTCGGGACGTCGAGGGGGGGGGGGATCGTGAAAAGGACTCGGGATGACCAATTTGGGGGTCAAGGGTCAAAGGTCAAGATGTGTCAATGGAGGGGGAATATTTCCCCCTTAACTTAAGGTATAGGAGGAAATACGGAATTGCGACACAAATCTGAACGGCTCGACCTATGCTCTTAATATTCGGTGTATAGTGTGATGGGCAGGAAACCCATCACCAGTGCGAAATTGGAGGTCACAGGCTCAAAGGGCAGTGGGGGAAAGGTCAGATATCAGACATTTTCTGAGGACATGGCCTAATGGACAGAGTGGAAAACTTTTTTGTTTCAGCGCTGACCTACCATTTTTATCACTTTATTGAAAGGACCATGAAATGTGCTTTCCACTGACGTGCGAAGAGTAATTGTCTGATAACCTGACCCTCAAGAGGAGGGTTAAACATGGATTTGTTGACTGTTAACAAAGGTCTGAACTGTGTTTGATGGTACTTGTGTGATCGTGGAAGATTTAAATTTCACAGTGAAATTCTGCATGCAAAACTTACTTGAACAACGTTTACGTGCCTTAAATCATAAATGAACTTCATTCTCTATATGATATTCTGTACATTGGGAATACAATGTCAATAGCACTTACGCAAACGTCTGTTTTTGATTAAGGCCAACTATAAATAGGCCTACCTTGCAGGTGGGTGGCTGATAGTATCACAGCATGGGCTAAACGAAGGTAGCAACTAGTTCGGATTATCTATTCCCTGCGCCTAGTCAGTATGCACACCATCTATCAGAACAGAGTGAGAAGAATGTCCCGGCAGGATAGGTCAAATGTATATTGCGCTCAAAAGTGCAGAAAGAATTACTTTCTTAGCTTCAGTTTAACCAATCTTGAGATAAGTAATTGCAGAAATGAATCGTTAAACCTACCAATGAAAATTTGCCAGTTTTGTACTGTCCTTGGCATGGCTCTCTCTGTCGACGTTACAGTAGTGCTTGTGGACGCTGCAGAGCCCGATGGTTGACTGTCAGTCGAAATGTGTTGATCCTCCCCGACATTGAAGAAATCTGTACGTTATACGTGCGTCTGCCCACCATCTTCGTCGAAAGTTTGGACACCGCGCGGCGGCACCAAATCGGAATGTACATTTCAATCGATGACGTAACGGATACAGTACTAGTAGCACGCCGCGTGGGTGTTATTTGTTTATAAACAATTTAGTCTGACTGACTCTCTCCCTCTCTTCTCTCGCCTTCTCTCTCTCTCTCTCTCTCTCTCTCTCTCTCTCTCTCTCTCTCTCTCTTCTCTCTCTCTCCTCTCTCTCTCTCTTCCTCTCTCTCTCTCTCTCTTCTCTCTCTCTCGTCTCTCTCTCTCTCTCCTCTCTCTCTCTCTCTCTCTCTCTCTTCTCCCTCTCCTCTCCTCTCTCTCCTCTCTTCCTCTCTCTCTCTCTCTCTCTCTCTCTCACTCTCTCTCGCCCCCTTCTCTCTCTCTTCCTCTCTCTCGCTCTCTCTCTCTGCAATAAAAAAAATGTTTGCTGAAATGATGTGTACGCAACTGCGTATCTGCATATCTGCACCTAACAAAGGTGTCACTACGCACGACTGAAATGTTACTTTTATAACCATACCAACAGACCTCAGATGAGCCCAGTCATTCTGCGGCTCTTGTTTACAATAAAAGTAAGAACTAACGGGATTAACTAAAAGACCTATCCTCAAATTCTTACCTGATAAGATTGTTTCTCAACTAGTTAAAAATCCAAAAAACCTGGACAATTTGATATTGTGCTCCTGACATTAATTGCTTGTATGGGCTATGTATGAGCCACGAGTGTATGTTTACATCGAACAATATAGTAAAATAAGAAGTATAATGCAGCAATTTAACCATAAAAAGTGAACAGAATTACTTATATTTTGTGAAAAAGTGGAAATTTTTATTTTATTTTTACTATTTACGGTGACGTAATCACTTTAATTACCAAATGGGAATTAATTACTCATTTGGTAGACATGCCTTCTGAAATTCTTGGGGAGAACCATGCAGCTCTAAAAGTATAAATTGGCAAGTTTGGTTGGATGTGAAAGTTAGGAGTGTCTAATGCGATGTGTTTGGCTTGTCTGTCAAATTTGTAGTGACACGAGGCTATCGTTGCCATTCCTTCTCTAAGCGTTATACTCTTAAATGTGTGATGACTGTAGTGGCAACGACAGCTGGGAAGGAAAACAAAGGACACAGTCTCTCTCCAGGAGATGTGGTAGAGGTCGCGGAAGGCGAGCTTGTTCACCTACAGGGCAAAATCATCAGTGTCGATGGCAACAAGATCACCATCATACCAAAACACGAAGACCTGAAGGTTCGTCACAAGAATGTATACCTATATAGCTGAATTAGAGTAATGTGCCTTGAGTGTGGAAAATGAAAAACAATCAATTCAGTGTCATTGTTTTAAGCAAAGCAACCTGTGCTATATTTGTTTGATGACATCTGCCTTATTTGCTGTTCGTTAGGACCCATTGGAGTTTCCTGCACATGAGCTAAAGAAGTTCTTCAAGATGGGCGACCATGTTAAGGTCATCTCTGGTCGGTTTGAAAATGACACAGGTCTGATTGTGCGAGTAGAAGAGAACCTCATTGTGTTGTTCTCTGATCTCACCATGCATGAGGTATAATACCACGGTTAGAACTGATTAACATAACAGTGATTTTGATAAGCTATTTGCATTCAATTACCCTCTTAGGTAAGTTTAGTATGCAGGGTGCAAAATTAACGGGAGTCCGGAGTCAAATACTCCCTGATTTGACATATGCAGGAGTCCGTGTGACTCCCTGAAAATTTTGCCATACTAACTAGTTCGAGCACGGCCTTGCAGAATTACCGTATTTTGTCAGGAAATCTCCAAAGAAAATTTGGCAGACGTGCAACCGCATGAATCTTCAAAATAAGCACATGCGTTATTGTTAAAGGAATAATAGGTCCATTGATTATGCAATGTTGACGAATGCTAGAGTAACTGGCACCTTGTGTAGTTAATAAGTACATTACCTTACATCCAAACGCGTATTAGTTTGTCCAATATCACTGCTGGTTACTAAGAAATGTCTAATTGAAATCCGCAGTCCAAAAATCAGTTGTTTACAGTTTCAAACCGCTGCCGGCGAAGCGGGTGTGATACAGATTTATAGTGTACCGGACATTTTCGCACGCATGCTCGGCCGTACGCAATGCTATCATCAGTGATTTCGTAAACATAGACGCTCGTGATAAGGAACTTTTTGATAGGGCAGTCCACGTGCGTCCGTGATTAGTACGTGTGTTTTACTCTATTTCCATGTTTAGTCTGTGGCCGTGGTTACACCGCTGACACCTCCGTTTCATCTGGCGTCTAAAACATACGGGCCGCACAAATGTTTACATCATAGCTTGACTCCTGGATGACATTTACGGCACGTAAATGATACGTTGATGCATATCAACAACCGATTTCAAGTCTTGTTTGTAATGTAACCAGCAGTGATATTGGACAAACTAATACGCGTTTGGCTATAAGGGAATGTACTTATTAACTACACATGGTGCCAGTTACTCTAGCATTCCTCAAAATTGCATAATCAATGGACCTATTATGCCTTTAATATCTTTAATTTGGAACTTCAGACTGCGGACTCCCTCATTTTGCCGCGGACTCCCTCTTTTTAAGGGCAGGGAGTCCATTGGACTCCCTTGTTCAAAAGTTAATTTCTACCCCTGGTATGAGTAGTATGAATTGGCTTAAGTAAGTTCGGTATGATTTTTCAGTAATGGGAAGTATTTCGTAATTGGCTTGGTACAATAGTTACTTTCATGAACAAGTACATATTGTGCTATGTGTGTATGTATATATGTGTTGTGGCAATTTTCGTTTAACTTGCAAACAGTTTTGTAAATATCCAGTAGCAGTAGCTTTCAGAATTGCTGTCTAACAGTCGTTTTTGATCACATCAGCTGAAAGTTAGGCCTTCAGACTTACAGCTGTGTGAAGATATGGCAACCGGTGTTGATTCCCTAGGTCAGTTCCAGTGGGGCGACCTAGTTCAACTTGAGTAAGTATATCACTTTTTTAGGAAAATGTATAGATACTCAATTTCAGGCAATAACCAGTTACATTGTATAATACTGAATTACACATTTCAAGGTCTGTCATTTTACAGCCCTCAAACAGTTGGGTGCATTGTAAGGCTTGAGAAGGAAAATTTCCAGGTGCTCACAATGCATGGAAAGGTAAGTAGATGTTCTACTTGGAATCAGCTTTCTCAACCCCATTTGCAGGTTGTGTGCCAATCTGGTGTAGAAAAGTATGTTACCTGGCTGGTTCACGGCAACAGAATGTAGCCAAGTATGTGTACCAGTAGATGGAAACTGGTAGGTGAAAGCTGGTTCTTAAAAAAACGGTCTTTACTTTAGCATAACTACTGGTTACAACTTGTGAGGTCACCAAGGGTGAGGGGCCTGGAGCCTTCCTTCCCATCTTGGAGTCTTCCCATCTCTGTTGGTGTCTCCCCGTCTTAGCATCTTTAGTCCAGATCTCCGGTCCTCCCAAATATAGAGCCACGCAACACTCCGCAATCTACACAACTGCCTAATGCTCTCAGCCAGTCCTGAGCCCAGTACCATATGCAGTCATTCTCTTGCTCATGGCTTCGTCATTGCCGTTCTCTGGTCCTCAAACATCCCTAACAGTACATTGCACAAATTCTACTAATTTTCTCCACTTTGTCTGCCATCTACTAGAATCTGGTACACCTCTATTATATGTGCTTTGCAATCAGTGTTATCTTTGTTATGCCTCTGCCCTGCAATTTCCATATTTTCCTTTATTAAATCTAATAATATGGCACTTTATTTTAGATTGTCAGTAAGAAGCCGGCAGCGATCACGAAAAAGAAGGACAGCAGGTTCGCTGTGGCACTTGACTTTGAGCAAAACAGTATTAGAGTCAGAGACATAGTCAAGGTTATTGATGGCCCACATTCGGTAACTACCGTATTACATACACCTGGACTGCCAGTCCCTGTTGCTATCATAGTCCTATTGTTTCAAGATATCTACTGAACACAGTGCTTTTTAATGACTGAAAATATTTGATATGCAAACAATAACATTTTACAGTTGCGTCACTAACTATCTTTAATCTGAAGGTTTTTTGTCACAGGGTCGACAGGGAGAGATTAAACACCTTTACCGAAGTTACGCATATCTTCATTCTCGTCTAATGACAGAAAATGGCGGCATATTTGTATGCCGCACCAAACATCTGTCGCTCGCTGGAGGATCACGGGTACGCACTTAGTATCTCAAGTCGTGTGTGCACTTAACCCTCACTGATAGTAACTCCATACATATATTTTAATAGTGTGTTTTCTTTGACTGTAAATATTACACGCATAAAATGACCGCGTGCATACTTGGAATGCGGCAACTTTCAAGATTTAAATACAGTGGTTGGGACATTAGGGAACCATAAAAATGTTTCGATTAAGTGTTGATACCTATAAAGCAGTGAACACATTTCCAGTCGCTCATGTATGCATATTTGTACCTAATGCAATCGTCTCTACACAACATGCACTGTACAATACACACTCAGTGTGGTCCACGAGGGGTTTTAACATGTAAGGCCGACAGGTTTGAGTTTTGAGCCGACAGGTTTGAAAATCGCCGACAGGTTTGGATTTCAGTCCGACAGGTTTGAAATATCAAAGCAAGAACGTACGCGTAGTCACAGCACGCGCTTGTAGCATACACTATTACAGTCTATTACACTTGTTTACTCTGTGCATGGGCTCCCACTTGTCTATGGGCAGTCAAGTCATACAGTGTGTCTACGTCTTCTGAGCTGCTTGCTCTGATTCATGCACGCGTGCCTGCGCGCGTGCGTGCGTGCGTGCCTGTGTGTGCGTGTGTGCCTACGTAGACCTGTAGGACCAACGACCCGTAGGATTATAGAACGGTAATCCATGGAAAATCATAATGAAATTCACACGTTTATTTTTGCGTGCCGTCACCCTCGTGTGTCATTCCCGATTGTAGCTTTTTCCTCAATTCCAGGAAAGAGTTTTGCCATCGCTCTCTCGTAGTCCAATGGTGCCCACCCCCTACATTTCAGTAGTGATTAGCACCACGCGACTGAAACAATTGTGCACCCCACCTCCCGTACTTCAATCAATGCCGCCCCTGCCAGCAGGCACGTATGCAGCGTTGATGTGCACAGCTGCAGACGCGTGCCTCGCGGGCCGCTTTTTTTGGCGACCTTTGAAAATATAACGTGAGAATGTCGTGCGATAGCACCCTGCAGAGATGCCAACCACTACGATTTATCCGTATTTTATACGAATTTCTATTCCTTTTGCACCACTACGACCAGTTTGTATCCAACTACGAATTTCACTGTGATAGAAAAAAACTTTTTTTTTGTTAATTATTTTCATTTTTTGTCAATATATTGTCATTTTTTACCCTCAAAATGCAGGAAATTGCATCACAGAATCAAAAAATTTTCCGGGGGGGCATGCCGGACCCCCCTAGCAGACTCGGGTCACTACGTGACCCTCGAACTACTAATTTGATGGCCAGAAACTACAGATTGCTTCAAATATGTGTTGGCATCTCTGGCCCTGGCTCAAAGGATGTTAGGAATATTACACAACTAGAATTTTTTTAGTTGTCCAATCGGGCAACTAGCCAAACGGGCAACTTTGCACTCGTGATGTGCGCTTCGCGCACATGTTTCACATAATATCTAAAGTACTCCTCTAAAGTTCCCAGTTTTACATGTTTGAATTTTAGGTTGGGGACCACCCTTGCACACTATAATAAAAATACACGAGTTTGCCTCTAAAAATGTTTTGTGAGCCCATTGTGTTTAGAATCAGCTGAAAAACAGATAATTTTCAGTTTGCTTCTATGTTTAGGGTTGCTTTACAATGCTTAGTTAAGAAGAAGGAATTGTCCCCTTTCTCCGGTTAAAATAATGTGCGTGAAGATTGTTTTTCAAAGACGTATGCTATTTAAGCAAGGTGCCTATTTATCTAATGCCTGTTTAAGTGATTACTACTTTACTCTTGCCTTCCTAACTTTTATCATTATTTACTATTTCACAAGAAGTCTGTGTCAAGACGTCGCATTGTTGTTTGCTACAGCCTTCAAACACGCTCTCGATGACTGGAGTGTTTGCACCGATGTCTCCACGGCTGTCCAGCCCAATGCACCCGGGCGGCGCCGGTGCTGGCCAACCTCAAGGCAAGTGTGAAACATATTGCAAAGTCTGGGGGCCGTTGTCAGAAACATCGTAAAGTTAATGCTAATGTTAATGCTACGATAACACTTGCGACTAATGTTAATGTTACGAGAGTAGCGTTGACAGAAACACATCGTAGCTACGAGCAAACTCGCGATAACAGGAACTTCATAATTTCATGTCACAAGGCTGCTGATTGGATGAGAATCGATCACAAAATTTAAATTCATACACATTGTATATCACAGCAGTTTATGCATATTATGATGGATAGCCACAGTAATATTTGATGAAAAACGACGCGGTCATGAATTTATTCTGCACAACAAGACAAATTCTCACACTGTAACACGAGACGCGAGAGTCGTGCCAAGTGGCAAGTCATTTAAAAAGAGAACAAATGCCATACGCCATTTGTAAATGTTTTGTTTTGTTTTATGATAGGTAGATAATTAATGTTTTTGACGTGTTTTTAAAGAAAAAAACGCATTTTACTCATTATAAAATATAATATCACTATAATTGTAATTCGTAGTGTAAATGTGTTATTTTCATCTTAATATTAAAGTTACGAGAGTGTCTGGTCTCTCGTGAAGTTAAGAGGATATTTTCGAGGATTTTTTATTAGCTCATCTGACGAAGTCATGATCGTCCGTCCGTCCGTCCGTCCGGCTGTCCGTCCGTGCGTCAACAGTTGGGCACAAATCTTAACCGCTCGACGTACGGTCACGATATTCGGGACGTCGGGGGGATCCTCAAAACGAGTTGGGATGACTCGAAGTGGGTTCAATGTCAAAGGTCAAGAGTGTAAGAAGGGAACATTCCCTCATTAACTTTAATGTAAGCGAAGAAAATGCCAGAATTGCGTCACAATCTAAATGGCTTGACATTAGTTCGTTATTAGCGGTGCTATAGAATATGGTAGAAAAGCCATCACTGTTGCCGAATTGGAGGATCAATGGTCAAGGTAATGGGCATACGGGCAGATTTTAATGACATTTTCTGAGACATTGGTCTGACGGGCATTTTGAAAATTTTTTTGTCTTTCAGCGCCTCACACTAGATTTTATGGCTTTATTGAAAGGACATGAATTGTTACCTTCTTGACTGACATGCGAAAGAAAGGTTCGTGATATATTTGACCTAAGAGGAGGGTTAAACATGAATTGTTACTGTATGTCTAGAAAGAATTTGACTGCGGTTTGTAGTGAATCTATACATGCCTGGATGTATGGAGCTACTATATGTCACAGTGAAAATTCAAAGCTAAATTTGGTTTGAATGTAGTTTATGCTCCTTTAAATCGTTATATTTCTTTGGCATTGGTTATGTCATAGTTCATGTACACGTATGCCAATGCCAGTTCATGTTGGTCGTACTACTGACTTGTAGTTTTTGCTGTTTAATTGGTTAAGGTGCACTCTCTATTGCCAGTCCTTTAGGATTGCGTAGGTCAATGATATGAGTCTTAACTTCTTCTTGCAATAGTTGTTTGCACTAGCGTACGATGGGAGCTTCCATCTTAGTTCTGAAGGACACTTAAGTAACGCTCCATCTATGTGGCAACTTCATAACTATCCAACGAATTCCTTTGAGAAGTTTCTGTACCATCGTGTGCTTCCTGTTTCGGCGGTATTGTGAACATTTGGCTACAGGGTTTACTAGAATCCCACCACTCCACCACAGAGTCACCGCAGTAGACGTTAGATGAGCGCTGTCGCTCCGCGGCACTTGTTCTCATAACTTTGCGATGTTTCTGTCAACGGTTTACGAGTGGAAGTTAATGTTAAGACTAATGTTAAGACTAATTTTGTTTCTGACAACGGGCCCCTGGTGTAAGCTTCAGACTTCTGTTTGTGCCTAAACAGCTTACCTTTGAAATTATATATGTTTCCTGTGAGAATATACAAAAGAATGCACACATATAGGCCATGAATACATTGCAGCAGGCAACACATGGCTGATGTGTTATGTGGTGATTTTTTTTTCAGGAGGTGGAAGAGGAAGAGGCCGTGGTTTCGCAGGTCGAGACAGAGAAATTATTGGGCAGACAGTACGAGTGGTACAAGGGCCGTTCAAAGGTGTGCTCAGTACAACTGTTCACTAGATAAAAAGATTGCTTTTGCTGCAGCCATATGCCATGCCTTGAGTAACTGAAACAGTGACTGTAGCTCTTCTTGTACATTAATACCCCACGTTATGACAACTCGGGTTACATAAATTTTGCCATACGTAATTTGTAAGCTATGATCACAATTGTGTCATTTTTACACAGGTAATTGAAGCTATACTTGATTTGCGTTATTTTAGGACACATTGGAATAGTGAAAGATGCCACTGAGACTTTGGCCAGGGTGGAACTTCACTCTGGCTGCAAAACAATATCCGTCGATAGAACAAGATTAACCATACTTACGTATGAAATTTGAATATTTATTTATAACTGTTCATCGTGTTAACACTGATATCAATACTATGCATCTGTTTATAAATAATATATTGGTTGGCCTAAATTCATACAGGAAGTGAGGATTGGAGGTATTTTTGTCCTTGACATTACACGTGTGCTGTTACTTTGCAGAGGCCAGAAGAACACGGGTGGTGTGTCGACGTATACAAAGACGCCCATGTATGGTTCGAACACTCCGATGTATGACAGGGCGGCTGGTGGTCGTACACCGCTGTATGGCTCCATGACACCGATGTACGGGGATGGTATGTACCTCTCATGTACTCTCATGTGTGCCTCTGTACAGATCCTGTGGTAGTTCTATGTATTTCTGACAGGACTTAGTGTGCCAACATGAGAAATTGAATTTATTGTGCACATTGTGCTCTACTCTTTTTAGCTCATCTGACGTAGTCAGATGCAGCTTGTAGAATCGCATGATCGTCCGTCCGTCCGGCCATCCGTGCGTCAACAGTTGGGCACAAATCTTAACCGCTCGACGTACGGTCACGATATTCGGCACATCGGGCGGGGGATCGTCAAAACGAGTTGGGATGTCGAAGCTGGGGGGTCAAAGGTCAAAGGTCAAGAGGTGTAAAAGAAGGGGGAACATTCACTCCTTAACTTAAGGTATAGGGAGGAAATGCAGAATTGCGGCACAAATCTAAACGGCTCGGGATAGTTGGTGTATAGCATCATGGTAGGAAAAGCCATCACTGTGCCGAAATTGGAGGTCACAGGTCAAAGGTCAATGGGGCCACAGCGCAGATTTTAGACATTTTTCTGACGGAGTGACGGAAGTGACGGAGTGGTCTGACGGAAGCGATTGGAAAATTTTTTGTTTCAGCGGTGACCTAGCTTTTTATGGCTTTATTGAAAGGGACCATGAAATGCTACTTTCCGCTGACATGTGAAGAGTAAGTGTCGGATAATCTTTTGACCCTCAAGAGGAGGGTTAAACATGGATTTGTTTCTCTCAACTGTTTTTGGCGAGTACCTGTGGGTGTGGAAAGCTCCATTTTACAGTGAAATTCACACATAACTCTTACTTGAACAACGCTTAAGCTAAAGTCACACTGGGGGGCGGACTGTCCACGGACCATTACGCGGATGGGGGCAGGATCTCCCGCGACCGTAAAATTTATAATCCGTGGCGATCCGGGTCGAAAAAAAGCATCATCAGCGCGGATCGGGCCGGACCAGCACGCAGCGCCACGACCATCCTGGGATTGAGGCCGGATGAAGCCGGCCCAGCACGGAGATCACTACAGACGCCGCCGGACCGCCCCGGACTGCCTCGGACCGCACGGACCTGATCCGGCCTGGTCCGGCCCCGTCCTGGCCCAATCCATGCTCCCATCCGTGTTGGGTCCGGCTTGATCGTGATCCGTGGCCGACAAAAACGACACGGATGGCCACGGATGGCGCCCGGTTCAACACGGTTGCCACTACGGACTGTCCCGGACCTACCACGGACGCGCCACGGAATCGTCAGGACCACCCCGGATGTGAAAACTTCCGGACCGTCCCGGATCACCCCGGCAATTTTAAACAGTTTTAAACATCCGGGCGATATCCCGGAATGCGCCGGACATCAAGGACCACCCCGGACCGTCCAGGACGTCCAGGACCCAACAAGGATCTCTCCCCGGATCAGTCCGGCAGCGTCCGGCCCGGTTGGAGCTTGGTGTGACTTTAGCTTTACTTACGCGCCACGGATCGTCCAGGACCACCCCGGATGGTGAAAACTTCCCGGACGTCCCGGATCACCCCGGCAATTTTAAACAGTTTAAAACATCCGGGGCGATATCCCGGAATGCGCCCGGGACCATCAAGGACCACCCCGGACCGTCCAGGACCGTCCAGGACCCAACAAGGATCTCTCCCCGGATTCAGTCCGGCAGCGGTCCGGCCCGGTCGGAGAGTTGGTGTGACTTTAGCTTTACTTAGGAGATAATGACATGGACTTATATATAAGATTCTGTAGTGTACATTATGATAGTTGGAATACAGTCACTAGCACTCAAATAATTACCAGGAGTGAGGCTGCGGATTTCCCAGACTTAATTTTCTCATCAGAATTTTGGCACCAATATAGACGCAAGTGTGTACATTCTTGAGCTTATTTCGGTCCACGTAATCACTGGCCTACCTTGTACTGAAATTAGTTTAGAGCTATTGTCTATCGTATTGCTGTAATTTATAATCTTGCACGAGCTGCTCTGCCTCTGGTTGTATCACCATTGAGCTATTTTTAACGAGCAGATGTGGCCTCGCAAGGGGTTTAATGCTACCTTATTACTGACACCATTAGAACGCACGTTATGTATAGTAAATAATATGGTAATTATTTGCTCCTGCTTTTTGCATTCGTCGTCACACTGACAGCTGCCATTCCTGCAATGCTTTTGCTGACGATGCAATGATGCCTTTGATAGCCGGCCCGCCATCTATGCGGAATTTTATTACACTAGTTTGATAGTGTGTGTTTTTGGGGTAGAAATGAACGTATGTATAGGACGTCTTGCTATGCACAAATGAATTTATCAGCAGGGCCGGATTATATCAACGTTGCGTAAAGTGTATTGCGTACACCGAGTTTCTCGAAGTAGGTACGCAAAGCTCGTAGGTGCGATTCATCAACGCAGCGTCAGCACCTGCGTACGCAAATGTTGATGAATTCCAGTGTAAATCCACTACGCCATCGTGGCTGGTGGCTGTTGAGAGGCGTGCGAGCATAAACAATCACACTGTGCAACACATACCGATAGGAACCAACTGAGCCTCTCTTGTATTTAAACCATATGGCTCGTCGTAGCTCTGTCTACATGAGTGCTCGGGGTATGTGATAGTGTCCATATTTCGTTTGTATGATTGCGTTCAACACTCATGAAAGCAGCCGACACGTACACGTCCGTGCGTGCGTGTGTACGTACACGTGCGTGCGTGCGTGCGTGCATGTGCACGATGTGCGTGCGTGTTGTGTGCACGTACACGTGCGTGCGTGCGTGTGCACGTACACGTGCCGTGCGTGCGTGTGTACGTACACGTGCGTGCGTGCGTGTGTGTGTGTGCGTGCGTGTCACGTTACACGTGCGTCGCGTGCGTGTGTACGTACACGGGCTTCGTGCTTGTACGCGTTGCGTGTGCACGTACACGTGCGTGTTGTACGTACACGCTGCGTGGTCGTGCACGTGCACGTGTGCGCGTGCGTGCGTGTGCACGTACACAGTGCGTGCGTGCGTGCCGTGCGTGCGTGGCGTTTGTACGTACACGGGCGCGCGTGCATGCGTGTGCACGTACACGTGTGTGCGTGCATGCATGTGCATGTGCGTGCGTGCATGTGCATGTGCGTGCGTGTGTGTGCACGTACACGTACGTGCGTGTGTACGTACACGGGCGTGCGTGCGTGTGCACGTTACACGTGTGGCGTGATTGTGCACATGTGGCGTGCGTGCGGTGTGCACGTACACGTGCGTGCGTCGCGTGTGCACGTACCGCGTGCGGCGTGCGCTGTCACGTACACGTGCGCAGTGCGTGCGTCGTGTGCACTGTGCGTGCGTGCGAGTGAGATGCGTGACGTGGCGTGCGTGTGTGTGCACGTACACGTACGTGCGTGTGCACGTACACGTACGTGCGTGCGTGCGTGTGTACGTACACAGGCCGTGCGTGCGTGGGCACGTACACGTGCTTGTGCGTGCTTTTGCACATGTGCGTGGCTGCGTGCGTCGCTGTGTGCACGTACACGTGCTGTCGCGTGCGTGCGTGCGTGTGCACGTACACGTGCGTGCGTGCATGTGTACGTACACGTGGTGCGTGCGTGCGTGTGTGCGTGCGTGTCACGTACACGTGTGCAAGCGTGTGCACGTGCGTGCGTGCGTGCATGTGCACGTGCTGTGCGTGTGTGTGCACGTACACGTACGTGCGTGTGCACCTACGTAGTGCGTTGTGCACGTACAACGTACGGCTGCGTGCGTGTGACGTACACTACGTGTCGTGTGTGCGCGCACGTACCGTGCGGTGCGTGTGTTTGCCACGGGCGTGCGTCGGCGTTACGACGTCCTGCGTGCGTGCTTTTGCACCGTGTGGTGCGTGCGGGTGCTTGAGGTTGATGTCTCACGTACACGCTCTGCTGCGTGTGCATGTACAAGCTGCGTAGCGTGTGCACGTACAGTTAGCGGTCGACGTGCTGCCGTAACGACGGCCTAACTACGCACTCGCTTATAACGGAAAACAATGCCAAAGCTATGACATCAACGAAGCGTTCAAAGCGCGCCGCCTGTCTGTGTAGTATTGGTAATCTATTTTATTTATTTTTAGTGTCAGTAGTTATTTTTCTAGATGTTTTTCTCAATAAAATAATGTATGCTGCGGTATGCTGGAAACACCTGCGGAAATTTCGAGTGGTTTACGGCACCTCGTCAGCTCGTGTAAAGTTACGCAAAGGTTTATGTAAATTTTAGCTTGATGAATCGCACCTAAAACGGCCTCGCAAATTTACTAAATAGCTGTGTAGATGAATCGCAACTAAGCAACGTCGATTGCGTACACAAGATTTACGCAAAATATTTTGCGTACGCAGCTTGATGAATCTACCTCCAGAACACCAGACACCAGATGAGCCCTGTCGCTCTGCGGCACTTGTTTCCTTCTAAATAGAACGTAAATAGGAATTACACCATGTTTATGTCCAAAACTCATAACATCATAACCAAAGTACTACCAGGAGTTTTTTTATCTGGTGCTTATTAGATCAGGTGACTACTCTCCAATATAGTCAGCAGTAAATAATCAAGGTACACCCTATTATTTTCTCCTGGTGTGATTACTTCTATGCAGTATATAGATGATTCCAATCTATGATACACCTTTTTTTTCTCTGATTTGGTTTGGGTTGATTTTCTCTAAGATTGTTTTTTTTTTGCATCTGATAGCTGGAAATCGTACACCACACTATGGTAGTCAGACACCGCTACATGATGATGGCAGCAGAACGCCAGGGCGCTCAGGTGCGTGGGACCCAACTAATGCCAACACACCAGCGCGGTGAGTATTATACAGTAGCTAGGGTTATAGAGATGTATTCATCAGGATAAACTGATTTAATTTCATCTCATTACCCTTTATTCGATTATTGTTTGATGTTTTATCTATAACATGTATAACATTGAATATCATATTGTTAATGTTGTAGGCTTTATATTAGTCCATTGCTGCTGTGGGACTAAATGTCTATCTGCCATGCAACATCGTGTAATGCATTCATGACCATTTCTTAGAATTAAGCTTTATATATGATAATATATTGGTCTGCACCCAGGAAATGAAATGAAATGCTTTTATCCTAGAAAATTGTAGATCAATTGAAAATCGTGGTTCAATAACTGTAGACTTGTTGTCTAGTAAGGTCATTTAACAATAAATTTTTATTCCAGTGGCAATGATTACGATTATCACTTTGATGAGCCATCTCCATCACCGAGTGCCTACGTCGGAACTCCTAATCCTGCCACTCCTGGTTACCAGCCAGACACACCGACACAGGGACCGTTCACCCCACAAACGCCTGGCAGCGCTGGAATGTATGGCAGCGACCACACATATTCACCATACCAAGGAACACCTTCCCCATCAGGCTTCAATCGTAAGTAGGTAGTTACAATTGTTTAGTGATAAATACTGAATGGATCATTTATTATTGTGGCTTCCCTGTCGCATTAGTAAACTTATTTAATAAATAGGGGGGTAGCAGGAGGTGGCTGTGTATTTAGCCACATTGTAGCATCAGGGAGAGGCAAGGACAGAAGGAGGGGGGGGGGAGTTTAATTCCATAGGTTTAATGCTGATGTTGTTTGCTGAGAACATGAATCCACTGGGCCTCTCCTTTTTCTTGGTGCTTTTTAGGATGTGGTTGTTTATTTAGATTTATACCCATTATGTTTTAAATTTTAACTTGTGAGTTTCAGTAGGGTCTGCTCCTAACCAGGTTATTCATATGGTTTGATAAGAACAATTACTGGTATGTTGAGAAAGTATTTCCCGAAGTGATGCCCTGCTTACAGACTGTTGAAGATTAGCTTCGTTTTCATTGTTTGAAAAACTTTACTCATTTAGCTTTAAATTTAATGGTGAGGTAGCAGCAGCATTTCTAAAGGATTTATTTCGAAAGCATTGCTCCAAAACGCACAATCTGAAAAAATATAGCTAAATATAGTCTCACCTTATAGCAGATATATTACTGATTAAACCAACTTGAAAAACACCAGGAATTTATGCTGTTATAGCATAGAAAATTGGAATGCAAATGGCACCTTAGTGCACCAACAAGTTACAAGTGCACCCATTCTGCACCTAATTCAAACAAAAAGGCATCTGATTCTGTGTAGTTTACGCTACTAAGTTGTCGTTTCTAATTTGAAATTGGCCGATATCTCGCGCTGTAGCGAGATAGTCCAGGATTCGCGAGAAATGGCTGCAGTAATCAAAACGAGTATTAAATCAAAACTGGAATTGTGCATGTTTTGGTGAATATAGCCAAGTACGAAGGTTCATGTTAGCATTACTCTAGACAGTTGCTGTTACTCAAGCAATAACGGTAAGTGTCGTAAAAGTGGGAAAAATACGAGACTCACTGGTTGGAAATTATGTTCGAAATAAATCCTTTATTAGGGAAGGCTTTCAGGCTGTTTATATTACTTTTCACAAATTATCTTTCTCATGGAGTTGTTTGTCTCCACTATTTGGTGTATGTGAGCAGGTTTACAAAGGTTATTTGTCATTTTTTAGTTTGTAGATGGGAATTGTTGACATAAAAAAAATGGCATATGCAAGATTCGACTGTTGTTCTGGTCTATCGCAAAAATGATGCTCTGCGATGTTAACAATGAACAGTAATATGATTTAAACATTTGCAAAAACGGTCAAATTTGATAAAGGCATGTGTCACAATGCCTCTGAAGAGAAATGGGTTGAAGCTGTTTACTATCCCTTAATTTAGTTTATGCCTTGACCTTATTTTCCAGCGACAGCCAGTCCAGGATATGTGTCGACACCTAGTCCAGCAGGCTACCAGCATTCTCCATCTCCTGGGGGTTATGCAGGCACACCATCACCAATGGGTTATAGCCCAATGACTCCTGGTGCACCCTCACCATTTGCTCCAACAACACCTGGTACAGGTATGCTGGCTTTGTTTATTTAAACATTTCACATGCGTGATGCTCAGGGTCCACCCTTTTATAATGTGTATACCCTGTAATGTGAATTATATCCTCTATTTTGCTATACCAGTGTTAAAAGGAGAGTTTACTCTAGGTTCTAGGGTTATTTTCAGCTAATTTAGGTTATAATTACGCTACAAAAAAAGTTTCATGGTTCAATCACCATTAGAAATATTATTAAAAAATGTTTTAAAACTAACGACTACAGTTTGATTACAGCGATGGTGGTGCCACTCAAAGCACACGATCTGATAAGTTGCGCAAAACCACTTTCCAGCCAAGGGCTACAGACCGAGGGTGTTTCTTATTTATTCATTTAGAAGCAAAAGGATTGTAATATCTTATAAACGACATATAGTTTCAGTTATAATATGGATAAATTTGCCCTAAAATGAATATCGTTCGGTTAAATAGCATTTAGGTATAAATATAATTGCACTTTTGTGATTAGCCATCGGTCTGTAACCTGCAAAATAAATTGTCAAATACGCAACTTTTTCGGGGTGGCAGCACGGTCGCGGGTGTCATAGCGCCGTTCAAATTACGTAGCATTGATGTGTAAATAATTATAACAATTAAATTAGGTATCTGGTAACAAATACGTGTGGGTATATACGATTTGTTATACAGTAAGTACAGTTGTATGCAGTAAAATCCTAGAGGCTACTGTCCCTTTAAAGATTTCATTGTTGAGAATGCAATATGTATATATTGCTTGTTTTTAGTAGTAGATTTTTCATGCATAGCCCAAGTAATGCAAAACATTAACTATTATTACACGTGCGATGCATGTTTATTTGTAAAAACATGATATTAATGTTTCAGAGCTGCTAGAAACTAAAATAATAAACTGCCTTGATTAAATTTCATTTTTAAATTAAAGCCACAATATGCACATCTACACGCTAATTTCTCCAGTACTAGACTAGCAAATACTTTGTGACATGCATAATCAGACTACCTTATGACAAAATAAACTCTAGTTCCTCCCATTTCACTGCGCGTTTGCTTAAAACCCACAAGAAAGAGGTGTGAAATCTGGTAATCTGGCGCCAACGCCAAATTGTTTGCCAAGCAATTTCACCCCGAATCGGTTCGGTGACGTCACATGTTGCTACAGGTGTTGAGCAGAGAATATAGTCGTTTACATTTTAAGATAGTTGTAGTATTGTGAACTGCAGTGTATGTAACATCAATGGCTATTGGGAAAGTAATAATAGGCAGCGTAATAAACTCTGAGAATAACGTATTGATTTTAGTCTTGATATCGCAAACGATAACATGTCATTGCGCTAGCAGTGTGCGAGCGAAAAACGCACACGGGCCGTAGAAATCTTTGCAACACTCGCTGTACGGTTGCTTGGCAGAGTAACGCGAAAGTGTCAACAACATCGGAGAATTTGAACAAGATTGGAGGTATTTTCAAATACCTTTTATAAGACAACGCGCAGTGAAATGGGAGGAACTAGAGTTTATTTTGTCATAAGGTAGTATGATTATGCATGACACGAAGTATTTGCTAGTCTAGTACTGGAGAAATTAGCATCTAGATGCACATATTGTGGCTTTAACATTAAAGATCAGAATAGTAGCTAATTTATGAAGGCTTGTTTATTATGCCTTGTTTCAGGAAAAATATGTGTAAGAGGTTGACTCTGGTACATATGCTAGACTAATTAAAAATAAATGGCTAACGTTAATATTAACTAATAAATTTATAATAATGACAGTACTATTTTTACATTAGTAAGAGTTTGTGCATCTCCACAGGCCTAGATACTCTTGGCGGGGCAGACTGGCAAACAACAGACATACTGGTGGCCATCAAGGACACACATGATGACTCTGCTCTCATCGGTCATGTTGGTATCATCAGAAGTGTATCGGTAAGCTCGAAAAGCAGTAAGAGACCAGCATGAAATAATGGGTTAGCAAGTGATGTAGGTTATCTAGCAAAATCTTTCTTTATATAAAACACGCGCACACACGCACGAACACACGTACATGGAATCATTACCTGCATTGGTCTGATTAAGGATACATTCGGGGTTGGTAGGTGAAATTTGGTCGAAATTTAAATACCCATTTTATTTGATAGATGGTGCCCCTTGGCAGCTATATACACGTAGATATTTATGTATGTAGCCTTCCAAACAGTTCAAAATCTCTGCATACGCTTACCTGGCTATTGCAAACCTCGGAACGCCCTTTAAATATGTACGTCATTAGCGCGCGCTATCCCAGAATAAACTGCACGCCACCCCAGCATGCGATTCAGAAACGCTGTTACAGCTGTTTTGAACTGCTGTTGCTATGCGAGTATGTGTACATAGAGATGATATTAGTGGGTGGTGAATGGGAGTTTGAGACAATTGGCTTATTTTGTCAAGTTATTTATAACAGCACGACTTTTTAAAAGTTTGTTGACCGTTGGTAATCGGCCACAGATAGGTCGCAATGAGTATTAGCGGTAGCAATTGTACATTGGTCAATTCTAAACACAGTCGTTCAACAGTTCAATCATCGCAGAATGTAAAAAATTGCGAATTTCTCCGTTGTTAGTAAGGCTGCAGTTCCTGATTTTTAGCTCATCTGACGTAGTCAGATGCAGCTTGTAGAATCGCATGATTGTCCGTGCGTGCGTCTGGCCGTCCGTCTGTCTGTCCGTCCGTTCGTCAACAGTTGGGCACAAATCTTAACCGCTCGACGTACGGTCACGATATTCGGGACATGGGGGGGTACTCCGAAAACGAATTCGGATGTCGAAGCTGGGGGTCACAGGTCAAAGGTCAATGGGGCACAGGGCAGATTTTAGACATTTTCTGAGGACATGGTCTGACGGAGCGATTGAAAAACTTTTTTGTTTCAGCGGTGACCTACTATTTTTATGGCTTTATTGAAAGGACCATAAAATGTGCTTTCCACTGACGTGCGAAGAGTAAGTGTCTGATAACCTTTTGACCCTGAAAGGGAGGGTCCAACATGGATTTGTTGACTGTTAACAAAGGACTGAACTGCTTTTGCTATTATTAGAGCCCATACCTGTGTGGACGTGAGGCTACATTTGCAGTTCAATTGCAAAGACAAAAGTTTGTTGAACAAGGTTTACACTCCTTAAATCATATTATTTTCTAAAGCAGTCTGTATATTAATAGCACCCTGAATGCTAGCGTGGCTACCGGCATCCGAAATCCAGTCAAAAACCTGGGGGCAATCCATTACTGATGCATGGGGGTGAACTGGCACTTTTCTAATAAACATGCACACCTGCAATGCAGATGTGTTTAATTTATTACTCGCAGCTGAGCCAAATTGTCGCCTGCCTGAATATACTTGGATTTTAGCCTGTACATTTCAGCAACTCAATGGAATTAGGTTATCTCTACTTTCTTGACTTCACCAATGCACGAAGGTCGATGCCATGTTTGATTATTGATTACACTTGCACGCGCCATCTCGCGGCAACTATAGGCCTAGTGATACATTATGACACGAATATATAAGACAGTCGAGCAGGTATGAAGTAGGATGCATTGTTAGGGTTTAGTTTTAGTGTTAATACCCATGCTACATAGTTTTTATGATGACGTAGCTGGTTTAGCGATAGAACAAGCTTTCAACCTTTTTCAGAAACGAAAGCCAGTACAGTAGAGCAGCAGATTAGCACTGTCGCTGTTGTGGCACTTATTCTAAAACTATTTCTCGAAACTAATGCTAACATATTAATGGAGTAAGCGGTCCCTGGAATTTTTTATGAAATATTACATTTTAGAAGGTACGGCTCTTTATTTACAAAATTGTTGTTTAAAAAAACTTGTGCATCTTTTCTAAATGAAACCTTTTTTTTTTATTCCAGGGACTGTTTACTAGTTCATACTATGAACAACTTATGGCTAAAAGTTTAGGTTCTTACCCTTTGCTATTTCTGAGAAATAAGAAAAAAACATTTTTTATATAAATTCACAATTTTTGCTGTCACGTAATTAGCGGTGAAGTTTTTGTGATTATTTTCATCGTGAGCGTAGAGAGACATCTCTTTTATTAAGGATACTCTCCACCTTTTGCACGGTTATTGCTCTAATGAAGATTAAACGTTTATTGACGAATGAATCGAATCAATCACTTGTTTTATTTATAGAGGAGATATATCTCTATGCTCAAGGCAAAAAATTTCATGAAATTTTCAGCACCTAATTATGTTACCACACAAATTTTTAATTTTTATGTAAAAATGGTATTTTGGATATTTCTCAACTACCAGAAAGAGTGAGAATACAAAATTTTTGCCACATGTTAAGCACAACATGGACCAAAATAGTGCGTCAGGATTTTTTTTTAATTTTCATATTTACCGAGAAAAATGGAAAAAACTGCTTAAAAATCAAGTTGTGTGTTAGAATTGAAAATTTTAGCGAATAAAGAGGCATAACTAATAAAATACGGCACTTAATAACAATCCCTGACGCACTTCTTTACAGCAATATGTTACCATTAAAACGAGTGTAAAGTTAAATTAATCCGAGTTGTAATCACAGAGAAATATCCATTTATACATCGGCTACTAAGTCAGAAATTGGAACGGAGAAATCAGTGTTTTTCTATTTTTCACAATGATCGACCGCCTGTGTGAAAAATGGGTGAACGTATGTGAAATATCTACTGTTATTACTTACTGCGACATATCCATGACTAACTGACACCACTAAATTGGTAAAATGTTCCATGCACCTTGAGAAATTCTGAGAAATTACTAGGTTACCATCGCAGAACGTGCGAACTCCGCTCATCCTGACGTCATAAAGCTAATATGTCAACAAACGCGCGCCTTGTACTGCACTACAGTAAGGTGTGTTGCGAGGTGTTAGAACTATTTTGGGCGTGGGATACTTGTTGGATCACTAGCAGATGTACATGAATGTACATGAATACATGTAATGACAGCTGTAGCAGGGTTGACACTGAATAATACTGGCTTAGTGAATATCGTGGTGGTATCATGTCTCTGACGTCATCATGACGTCAGCCGCTGCTTACTACACATGTACGCGGGCAATCAAATCGCTGTGACAGTTCACATGTACCGTTATATGAAGAAATGAGCATGTACGAAGGTGGCACATAGTGTTAGCCATCGAATAAAATTGAAAATGAAAAATCGGTAAAATTTTGCCTAAAACCTTAAGAGTATCCTTAAAGAGATATGAGTTTTATTGAATTTGATGAGCAGTCATGTTGCAATGCCCTTTACAGAGGTACCTGTCCATAACCCTAACTGTATCCTTAAGGTAGAAATGAAATTTATAACGGATTGTTATTTATCTCCTTCAGGGTGGAATGTGTTCCGTGTACATGACTGACCAAGATAAGATGATCAGTGTGCTTGGGGAACATTTGGAACCGGTTACACCTGAAACTGGAGACAAGGTTCGACTGCATTTCTCACTGTTGCTCACTAAAGCTCCCATTGGCAATAATTTGTTGACTTGCTCTGTGCATGTGCACACATTGAGAACTGTATTTGTAGTCAATTTCAAAATATGAATGTTGTAGTTAGTTGGCCATCTCTCATCTTCCAATAGTTTTTTTCAAGTGGCAGATTTTACGAATATAGAGTAAATATATATATATATATACACAGTGTTTCCCCTGCATCGACACGAGCGAGGCGGCCGCCTCGCTCAAATCTCACCCGCCACGCAGAAATTTATCCAAAATCACCGCCTCGCTGACGAAAATCACTGTTCTTCCATCAATAAACTACACATTATTGACAGCGTTTGAAATTAATGCCGACCCGGAGGCCCGAGGCCACCAAGTTTTTGCTTCGGCCATTATCTCTATGAAACTGCCGGTCCTCCTGACCGGCACTTTTCCCCTCATATTACACCTGACACGCACGTAATCAAAGCTGTTAACTGAATTCGGCACTTTTCGCTACTTAGAAAGTCGACTATTTTTATTCAGTTAGATATCTAGAAGCAATGTAAACTGTATATATACTTCAAGATTCTAGGCACTTGTAACTTTGCGGATATGCGGCAGCATTGATCTATGCATCGGGGTACCGAGGACTGGGGAGGAGAGAAACGAAAGTAAAACCTTTCCCAGAAACTTGTTTGTTACTTTTGACAACTTGAAAAAGTGATTCAAGAGTCTCATATAATGTGTTCAGAATAGCTTAGAATGCACCAAATTCCACCTTTTTTTATTTTCTGGGTGAGCATGCCCCCAGACCCCCCTAGCATGGCGATCACCGTCGGTGCTGGCTTCTCGGTTTGCGCGACCAGCAAAAAAAATTTTACCACCTCGCTGATCTTTTTAGCCAGGGGAAACACTGTATATATATATATCAGGGGTTAATAATGACATTGCTACATTTGTCATTTGCAACATGCTGACATTGTCATTATTAACCCCTGATATATATATATATATCAGGGTTCTTGTTAACTTTTGACAAAGCAGGTAATTTGATAATGAATAGCAGGTAACTGCTTTTCCGGCACGGACGGTAGGGCGAGCGGCGAAGGCGCGAAGCCCTGCTAGGGGGGTCCGGGGGAAAAAAAATTCTGATTTGACCCACAAATAGCCTATTTTGATGGGTATGGGTTCTAGAATTTGGTAGTTTAGATAGGAAAATATATGCTATTAAGTATCTATTATAAAAAGAAAAACCCGCCCGTGCACAGAGTTATAGTCTTGGGTTGGAAGTATTTAAAATAAACTTCGTTTTTTCAAATATGGATTAAATATTTTACCGCCTTTAGTGGGAGTTTCTCAAATTGATAGCCGGTAACAAATTGCGCGATAGGCGGTAAAAATAACCGGTTACCGGCTATTAACAAGAACCCTGTATATATATATATATATATATGTTACCAGTACTAATGTGTGTTATCAGTATAAATACCAGTCCTCGGGGTTCAGGCCCCTGTCTTGCTGTTGTCAAACGCTCAAGCAAGGATTTCCAGTAAAACACCAAACTCTAGATGTAATTAAAACTTGTTATTTCCCAAAAAACATCCGTCAATTCACAAAAGCATTTCTCCTTTCTCCGCCCTCGCGTCACTCTTCCTCGTAACAACACGCCCGCCAGCGCCATCTCTCGTGAAATAAAACTATAAACAGTACAACTACGTAACAATATACTAACCGCTACATATATATATATCAAGAGTGCATAATAGAGAAGAGTATGACACGGTTTTAACAGCGTTTTGCATAGTTTTCAACTTGTAAATATTCTATCAATATGTGAA
>NW_014577138.1:70606-78327 GCF_000485595.1 Priapulus caudatus | reverse complement strand
CGTACGTCCAAAACTTACCATGTAAACAGATTCACCGTTGCGTCCTAGACGTACGTGCAAATGTTTTCAGTCCTGGACGTACGTCCAAAACTTACCGTGTAAACAGATTCACCGTTGCGTCCTAGACGTACGTCCAAATCTGATAAGTCCTGGACGTAAATGTAAACAGATTCACCGTTGCGTCCTAGACGTACGTGCAAATCTGATAAGACCTGGACGTACGTCTAGGACGCATCGTGTAAATAGGCCTTAATAGACCCTATGAGCTCTACTTCTACTCTGCTTCACATGACAAGCATGTTCAGCTTGTGTGAGTTTTGTGGTTTTTACTTTTACGACTAGATGGCGCTAGAGAAACATAAAAGCGGAATAATACCAAATATTCCTGCTATTGCTATGATAAAAAAGTAATATTCTCTGAAAGATGTTAAAGCTGAATAATAATATTATAGCCTAAATTTTAATGCGATTACGTTCGTATTAAATTGTTGTAATAAACAAAAATTGGTGGACCTATATTATGTATTTGTGAACTGTGCACTGCGGCCCAACCGCCATTGCGGAAGACAGCAAACACGATTTGGCCGGTGAAATACGTTCTTAAAAACCAATAGTAGACAGCTTATTTTCTAGTATTCATGTACAGTTGTACATTAGGCGTAGACATTTTCCCAAGGTACAAAATACTCATGTTTACATAAACAGGTGTTTTAATATCCCCTAGTGATATATTTTGCTATGTTATTATTGAAATTGGGTTTGGCTTTAATTGTCTAGTCGGTCTTAGCTCTAGCCCGTCCTGGACATCATCTCTTTCCTTGAACCGCCTCTAGTACTGTAGCACGCGTTGCGGGCTATAGTATAGTAGTTAGTACTACTACTAGAGCTAAGTCAGTCTAGGCCTATCACCCCACTGCACAGAGAAAAGTGTTAGTAATAGTACTAGTACTAGTAGTTCGTCTGCCTATCTTCATTAGACGAGTAATATACTAATATGCGATCATGTATTAAGTGGCTAAAATGGTGAGTCTAAACTACTGTATCCTTGTATGGCATTACAAGCGTTAAATTAACGCTGTGGCTATATGCCCGGCAGCCGGGCACGGTCTTCGTTTTCCTAAATGCCCGGCAGTTCTTAACCCTAACTCTAACCCTAACCCTAAATTAACCTAACAAAAACCCTAACTCTAGCCCTAAACCTAACCCTAACCCTAATCCTAACTCTAACCCTAACCCTTATATATATATATATATATGCTCTCTTCAGTGTTGGTGATGAATGGTGGTGTATTGAGTTTTCAAATTTACAAACGCAGTGTTACATTTTGAGTGAGATAGTGCTCTTCTATAAAATTGGTGTTTGCATATATCATGAATTTTTTTTATTTCTTGCAAATTTGCTTGCCACGCTTTTTTATTTGTTTAGTTTATATGCAATGCATGAATCAACAATATCAGTCCATTGCAGTTAAGTGAACAATGTACATTCTGCTACTCTTCTAACAACATTTCTTCCTGCAATTACAAACTGGTTAATGATGTTATGTCATGTGAATAATTGTCGTTTTATGATTGCTGTCTCCCTGCCTGTAGAATTTTATCATGTACCGGTGGTACCAGTAGAACCTGTCTTTAAATGCTGGGTATTTGAAGATTTTTGATGTGGTGTCATTTCCATAACTGATTAACAGATTATCTTTCACATAAAAAACAATATAGTAAGATTGTGCTGTAAAATAAATATCCTAAAATATACTGTGGAAAATAGGTTCAAGGAGCCACGTAACCCTGATGTGTAGGAATGGAGGAATTGCATTTCATAGTTCCACTATGTTCATGTTGTATAAAACTTGAAACTTCATGGCATTTCATGGAGACAAAAAAATTTGATATGATCAGGAGTACATGAATATCAAATTGAACTTTCAGTGTAGTGGGTTTATAGCTAGCTAAGTCGTTGTCTGTCGTCATGATGAAGATGAACACAATAAAGCAACACTGGTGAAACTAAACCAATGTCCTGCTTTATAATTAGCTAGTGTACTGATCTATGAAATTACGATGTACTATAATTATCATTACGGAGGCATATGAGGCATGCCATATATAAACTTACATTTCATAACATAAGATATTGTTAATTTTAATGAACACATTTGATGTTTAATAATGGCTGATATTGATTAGTAATGAGGAACCAGCTTAGCAATTAAATTGCTAGGCTGGTTTCTCATTACAAATTGAATTTGCAGTTGTAATTTTCACTTATTTCATTGAAATGCGGACGGATCGAATGCAAAAATTGCAATAAGTTGAACCCATATTTCGGTAAAATGACATTTTCGATCATAACCGGCCAACTTCCTCGGATCCTACCTGTTCCAGCATTCCTGTAAATAAATCGTCAATCCCACCCCCGCGCTTGACTGCTAAGTGGCTGGTGGGAATATAGCTATAGGTAGGGGAGACCGGGGACAATTGTAACACTTTTTTCCAAATCTGACATAACAACTTTATTATAGTTAAATACTTACTTCAAGGTATATGAAATTAAAGATGCATATCTTGGCTTGAAATATAACTAGGTTTGGGTTAAGTAAAACAAGTTGTTTTGAAGCCATTATCATTTCAACTGGAAGTCAAGTGTTACATTTGCCCCACAACACGGGGCAATTGTAACACATACAATTGTACCAACAAATCATATCCCTCAAAAAGATTTTTTATATTTTTAGCTCATCTGACATAGTCAGATGCAGCTTGTAGAATCGCATGATTGTCCGTCCGTCCGTCCGTCCGTCCGTCTGTCAACAGTTGGGCACAAATCTTAACCGCTCGACGTACGGTCACGATATTCGGCACCTTGGGCGGGGATCGTCAAAACGAGTTGGGATGTCGAAGCTTTGGGTCAAAGGTCAAAGGGAGGTGTAAAAAGCAAGGGGGAAGCATTCACTCCTTAACTTTAGTATAGGGAGGAAATGCGAATTGCGGCGCACAAATCTAAACGGCTCGACCTAGGCTTCGTGATAGTTGGTGTATAGCATCATGGTAGGAAAAGCCATCACTTGTGCCGAAATTGAGAGTCACAGGTCAATGGGCACAGGGCAGCATTTTAGACATTTTATGAGGACAATGGTCTGACGGAGGCGATTGGAAAAGCTTTTTTGTTTCAGCGGTGACCTACGCATTTTTATGGGCATTATTGAAGCCGGACCATGAAATCTACTTTCTGCTGACATGCGAAGAGTAAGTGTCAGATAACCTTTTGGGCCCTCAAGAGGAGGTTAAACATGGATTTGTTGACTGTCTGTTAAAAAGAATTTGATCCTGCGGGTTTGCTAGTAGAAGTCTATACATGCCTGGATGTATGAGGCTACAATGTCACAGTGAAATTTCAAAAGCTAAATTTGGTTAAAGAAGGTTTATGTTCCTTAAATCGTATAAATTTTTATGGCATTCTGTACTGTCAGTATGTTACTACATGTAACGTATGCCGCACCTGCCAGTGGCTACTGCCAGTGCATGTGTTGGTGATAGTACTGTGTAGTTTTTGCCTGCGTTAATTGGTTACAGGTGGCAGCTCTCTATTGCAATTTGCAGCCTGTAGGCTTGCGTAGGTAAATGGATGAGTGCTTACCTATTCTGTCTTGCAAATAGTTGTTGCTGCTACCTACGATGAGAGCTTCCATCGTTTAATCTGAAGACACTTAAACGTACGCGCCATCTCGTGGCACTTTCATAACGATCCCAACCTAAAGTTCCTTTGAGAAGGTTCCTGATACCATCCTGTGCATTCCACTGTTTAGGCGTGTATGTGAACACATTTGGACTAACAGGGTTTACTAGAATCCCACCACTCCACCACAGAGTCACCGCAGTAGACGTTAGATGAGCGCTGTCACTCCGCGGCACTTGTTTATAAAGGTGACCGTTGGACAGAATTTTCAACAATTAAACAGCAATTTATTAGAAAGCCACAATAAAATAATTTAATAAAAACTATGACGAATGCTTGATCTCATTTACCATATGAATAAAATATATAAATAGGCTACTTATTGCCTTGTGAACAAAACATATTTACAGACGCCATAATTCAAAGTTATGTAGTTCTCATGTCTGAGCTTATAGATAGGCTACTTTTTTGCCCTATAAACAAAACACATTTTGTAAAACACATACTTTTTTATACATGCCAAGGGCAATTGTAACACGTTGTTACATTTGCCCCGAGGAAACGGCCATAATTTGGGGGGCTGTTTTTTGTATCTTAGCATTAATATTCGTCAATGAAACTTTTACCAAATTACAGGCCTAAAACGCTATTTTTTTTATGATATACAAATGACAGTGTATAGCTCAAGTATCATATTTGTCCAGAAAAAAAACATTAGGTAATTCGAGATTTTACTTATCCTGCTAAAAAAACAACGATGTTTTGGCTGTCAAATGTTCCTCGATGCGTAACCTGCCTATCCTCAGGACAGCATGTGGGGCAATGAAGATGTGCATGCGCTGTGAAGAGGCGTATACATATAGCGACGTTTCTATTAGGAATGAGGGCTCTTGTTACATTTTGGCCGCGTGTTACAATTGTCGCCCGGTCCTCGCCCTATATATCAATATAGGTCTATCTATATCAAACTTGACTAGAAAGTAGATAATAGGTAAGTATAGGTACTTCTGATCTACTTCTGTTGAGAGGGGGGCTATGACTCCAGGGTACGGCCGGTACTATCGGAGGGTACCCCTGGGTACGTGTTTCGATATATCGGAACGGTACCCTGGTAGGCCTACTAGCTAACCTATCTACCGGACCGTACCTAGCCTACCTCCACTAACAGTAGTCTAGGGAGTCGCCTACGCCTACTCCCTAACCCTAACCCTAACCCCATATCAGATAGTTTCAGGGTACGTTTCGCGATATAGTCGAGCTGACCAGGGTGCCTCCGATAGTACCTTTGCTGGGGACAATGCTATTTACACTGATGCGTTTTGGACGTAACGTCCTAGGACGTACGCCAGAACGCATACGTCCAAAAACGCACCGCGTGTAAACTAATGCGGTACGACACAATTTTTGACCGTTGCGATCATCGGATCACAGGACGCATGTTTCTGAGACATTTCATGCGCGACTCGTAACGGCAGGACGCAAGAACCCGACCCCATCAGGTGGTGAGATTGGGTCACGTGCTTGGTCCTGCTTCGGCGATGAGCAGTGTTGTATGTGCGAGATGAATGCGTCACTTGTGGAATGCCACGTCCAGACAATTACTCATAAAAGTAGTTGTGTGTGTGTGTGTGTGTGCGCGCGCACGCGGCGCGTGTGTGTGTGTGTGCGTCGTGCGTGTGCGTGCGCGTGTGGCGTGCGTGTCGTGCGTGCGTAGTGCTGTGTGTGGTGTGGTGTTGGTGTGTGTGTGTGTGTGTCGTGTGTGTGTTGGTGTGTGTGGTGTTGTGTGTGTGTATGTGTGTGTGATGGTCACTGTGTGTGTGTGTGGTTGTGTGTGTGTGTGTGTGTGTGTGTGTGTGTGTTTGATGTGTCTTCTGTGTGTGTGTGTGTCCCGCGCGCGTGTTGTGCGCGCGGCGCTGCGTGCTGTGTGTGTGCGTGTGCGTGTGCGCGCGACGCGTGGGTGTGGCGTGTAGTGTGTGTGTGCGTGTGTGTGTGTTGTGTGCTGTGCGCGCTCGGCGCGCGTGTGTGTGTGTGTGTGGTGTTGTGTGTGTGTGTGCGCGCGTGGTTGTGTGTGTGTGTGTGTGTGTTGTGTGCGCGGCGTGCGCGCGTGCGCGTGTGCGTGCGTGCGGCGTGCGTGCGTGCGTGTGTGTGTGTGTGTGTGTGTGTGATGTGTGTGGTGTGGTGTGTGCTGTGTGTGTGTGTGTGTGTGTTGACTGGTGTGCCATGGACAGGCCGTAGCGCCAGGAAATTTTCTGTTAAGGGGGGCAAATACGCACGGAAATTTTGCCTGTAGGGGGGGCAAAGGTACTGCCCCACGCCCTCTTGTTGCGCCTATTTGTCCCATACTCTGAAATTTAGGGGGGCACTGCCCTGCTGCCGCGCCTGCTGCGTACGGCCCTGTGCTGGACCACAGCCGCTGTAAAATGTGGCAGCGCCAGCACGCGGCTCTCTCGTTAAGTCTCTCGTGGTCGTAACCACGCACGCACGCAGGCGCACACACACGGCACACACACACATGCGATTGCGCGCGTACTGCACGCACGCAGCGCACGCACACACACCCAACTCACAGCATGCGATTGCGCGGCGTACGCACGCAACGCACGCAACGCACACACACACGGCACACCACGTAAGCATGCGATGTGCGTGCGCCGTCTGCCTGAGTTGTGTAAGCGTACATGCCACCAACACGACGCACATACAACAGCACACGCACACGCATCACGCGCACGCACACGCAGCACACACAGCACACACACACACACACACACACAAACAACACCACACAACACACACACATTGTACAATGTATATCAAGAGTAGTATAATAGGAAATAGATTAATTCCCTATTATCTACTCCTGATGTGTATATATTGTTCTCAGTCACTGGACGCCTACGTCCAAACTTACGATGTAAACAGATTCACGTTGCGTCCTAGACGTAGCGTGCAAATCCTGATCAGTACCTGGACGTACGTCTAGACGCATCGTGTAAATAGGCTTAACTAGAGCCCCTATGAGCTCTACTTTCTGACTCTGGCTTGTCACATGACCAAGAGCATGTTAGCTTGTGTGAGTTTTGTGGTTTTACTTTTACGACTAGATGGCGGCTAGAGAAACATAAAAGGCGGAATAATAACGCAACATTTCCTGCTATTGCTACCATTAAAAAAAAGTAATATTCTCTGACAAGATGGTTAAAGCTGAATAATAATATTATAGCGCTAAATTTTAATGTGCTGATTACGTTCGTATTAAATTGTTGTAATAAACCAAAAATTGGTGGACCTATATTAATGTATTGTGGAGACTGTGCACTGCGGCCCAAACGCGCCATTGCGCGGAAGCCCAGAAGGCGCAAACACGAATTTTGCCGTGAATACGTATCTGAAAACACCAATCAGTAGACAGCTTTTTTTCTAGGTATTCAGTGTACAAGTTGTAACATTAGGCGTAGACATTTTCCCAAGGTACAAAATACTCATGTTTTACATAAACAGGTGTTTTAAATATCGCCTAGTGATTATATTTTGCTATGTTATATATTGAATTGGGTTTGCCTTTAATTGTCCTAGTCGTCTTAAGTCTCTAGCCCGTCGCTGGAAACATCATCTCTTGTCCTTGAACGCGCCTCTATACACTGTATGCACGCGTTGCGGCTATAGTAGTAGTAGTTCCAGTACTAACTATAGAAGGCTAAGTCAGTCCTAGGCTAAATCACCCCACTGCACCAGAGAAAAGTGTAGTAATAGTACTAGTAGTTGTCTGCCTATTCTCATTAGACGAGTAATATTACTAATATGATGCGATCATGTATTAAGTGGCTAAAATGGTGAGCTCTAAACTACTGTATCCTTGTATGGCATCTACAAGCGTTTAAATTAACGCTGTGGCTATATGCCGCCGGCAGCCGGGCACGTCTTTCGTTTTCGCGCTAAATGCGCCGGCAGCTTCTTAAACCCTAACTCTACACCCTAACCCTAAATTAACGCTAACAAAAACCCTAACTGCTAGCTGCCCCTAATTACCTAAACCTACTAACCA
>NW_014577138.1:56698-70581 GCF_000485595.1 Priapulus caudatus | reverse complement strand
TTGTTGAGAGAGATTTTCAACTGGAAGTCAAGTGGTACATTTGCCCACAACACGGGGCAATTGTAACACATACAATTGTACCAACAAATCATATCCCTCAAAAAGATTTTTTATATTTTTAGCTCATCTGACATAGTCAGATGCAGCTGTAGAATCGCATGATTGTCCGTCGTCCGTCCGTCCGTCCGTCTGTCAACAGTTGGGCACAAATCTTAACGCTCGACGTACGGTCACGATATTCGGCACATTGGGGGGATCGTCAAAACGAGTTGGGATGTCGAAGCGGGGGTCAAAGGTCAAAGGTCAAGAGGTGTAAAGAAGGGGAACATTCACTCCTTAACTTTAGGTATAGGGAGAAATGCAGAATTGCGGCACAAATCTAAACGGCTCGACTAGCTCGTGATAGTTGTGGTGTATAGCATCATGGTAGGAAAAGCCACACTAGTGCCGAAATTGGGAGGTCACAGGTCAATGGGCACAGAGGCAGATTTTAGACATTTTATGAGGACATGATGTCTGACGGACGACGTTGGAAAAGCTTTTTTGTTTCAGCGGTGACCTTAGCATTTTTATGGGCATATTATTGAAAGGACCATGAAATCTACTTTCTGCTGACATGCGAAGAGTAAGTGTCAGATAACCTTTTGACCCTCAAGAGAGGGTTAAACATGGATTTGTTGACTGTCTGTTAAAAAGAATTTGACTGCCGGGTTTGCTAGTGAATCTATACAGCCCTGGATGTATGAGGCTACAATGTCACAGGGAAATTTCAAAAGCTAAATTTGGTTAAAGAAGGTTTATGTTCCTTAAATCGTATAATTTTTATGGCATTCTGTACTGTCAGTATGGTACATGTAACGTATGCCACTGCCAGTGGCTATCTGCCAGTGCATGTGTTGGTGATAGTACTGTGTAGTTTTTGCCTGCGTTAATTGGTTACAGGTGGCAGCTCTCTATTGCAATTTGCAGCCTGTAGGCTTGCGTAGGTAAATGGATGAGTGTCTTACCTATTCTGTCTTGCCAAAATAGTTGTTGCTGCTACGTACGATGAGAGCTTCCATCCTTTTAATCTGAAGACACTTAAACGTACGCGCCATCTCGTCGGCAACTTTCAAACGATCCCAACTAACATTCCTTTGAGAAGGTTCCTGATACCATCCCTGTGCATTCCACTGTTTAGGCGTGTATGTGAACACATTTGGGACTAACAGGGTTTACTAGAATCCACCACTCCACCACAGAGTCACCGCAGTAGACGTTAGATGAGCGCTGTCACTCCGCGGCACTTGTTTATAAAGGTGACACGTTGGACAGATTTTCAACAATTAAACAGCAATTTATAGAACCACAATAATAATTTAATAAACTATGACGAATGTTGCTGACTCATTTACCATATGGAATAAAATATATAAATAGGCTACTTATTGCCTTGTGAACAAAACATATTTACAGACCCATAATTCAAAGTTATGTAGTTCTCATGTCTGAGCTTATAGATAGGCTACTTTTTTGCCTATAAACAAAACACATTTTGTAAAACACATACTTTTTATACATGCCGAGGGCAATTGTAAAGCGTTGTTACATTTGCCCCGAGGAAACGGCCATAATTTGGGGGCTGTTTTTGTATCTTAGCATTAATATTCGTCAATGAAACTTTTACCAAATACAGGCCTAAAAACCTATTTTTTTATGATATACAAATGACAGTGTATAGCTCAAGTAGCATAATTTGCCAGAAAAAAAACATTAGGTAATTCGAGATTTACTTACTGCTAAAAAAAACGATGTTTGGCTGTCAATGTTCCTTCGATGCGTAAGCCTGTTCCTATCCTCAGGACAGCATGTGGGGGCAATGAAATTGTGCATGCGCTGTGAAGATAGCGTATACAATATAATAGCACGTTTCTATTAGGGCAATGAGGGCCTCTGTTACATTTGGGGGGGGGGCGGGTAGGGATGGGGGAGAGAAGAGGGGCGGGTTGGGGCGCGCGGTGGTCCGGGGGGAGTGCTGGGGGTAGGGAGGAGGAGGGGGGGCGGGGGGTGTGGGCGGGCTGGGGGCGCCGGGGGGGGGGGGGGGGGCCCCTGTGTTAACAATTGTTGCCCCCGGTCTCCCCTATATACATTCAAATTATAGTCTTAGCTATATTCAGAACCCTTGACAGAGTAGAAATAGGTAAGTAAGGTACTTGCTGATCTACTTCTGTTGACGATGGGGGGCTATGACGCCAGTGGGTACGGCCGGGGGGCGGGGTGGTACTATCGGAGGTACCCTGCGGTTACGGGTCGATATACCGAACGGTACCCCTGGGTAGGGGCCTACTAGCTAAAACCTATCTACCGGTTGTGGATGTCCCGGTACCTTAAGCCTACTCCACGTAACGAGGTCTGTGTGAGGGGTCGCTACGCTACTCCTAACCCTAACCCTAACCATATTCAGATAGTTACCAGCGGTCACGTTCCGAGATTATCGAAAAAACCGTACCCAGGGTTGCCCTCCGATAGTAACCTGGGGACATGCCTATTTACACGATGGCGTTTTTGGACGTACGGTCCTTAGGACGTTACGGCCAGACGCATATTACTCCAAAACGCACCGTGTAAAAAGCTATGCGGTACGGACTACAATGGTTATTGAACCGTTGCGATATTCGGCATTGCACGGACGCAGTTGTGTGTGTGATGTTTCATTCCGAGACATCGTAAAACCCAGACGCAAGAACCGAACCAACTCAGGTGTGTGTGAGATTGGGTCACGTTGTGTGTGGTCCTTCGCGATTAACAGTGTGTATCGAGATTGAATCGTCACTGTGGAATGTTCCACTCAGGACAATTACCAATAAAAGTAGTGTGCTGTGTGTTGTGTGTTGTGGCGCCCGTGCCGGGGGGCGGTCAGGGTGTGTGTGTGTGGCGTGTGTCGGCGTGTGCGTTGCCGCGTGTGGTGGCGCGTGTGCGTGGCGGTGTTGTGTGGGTGTGTTGGGCGGGGTGTCGTGTGGTGTGGTGTGTGTTGTGTGTGTGCGGTGGTGTGTTGTGTGTGCCTGTGTATGTGTGTGTGTGTCAGCTGTGTGGCTGCGGTGTGTGTGTGATGGCCATGTGGCTGGTGTGTGGGTGGTGTGTGTCGTGTGTGTTTGGTGTGTTCTCTCTGTGGTGTGATGTGGTCTCGCGCGCGTCGGTGTTGCGCCGCGCGCGCAGGTGGGGTGTGTGCTGTGCGCTGTTGCGTGTGCAAAGACGACAAGACCCGTGTGGTGTGTGCGTGCTGTGTGTGTGTTGCGTGCTTGTACTCGTGTGTTGTGTGTCGCTCGCGCGCGTGTGTGTGTGTTGTGTGTGTGTGTGTGTGTGTGTGCGCGCCAGTCGTGTGTGTTGTGTGTGTGTTGTGTTGCGCGCGCGGTGCGCGTGCGTGTGCGTGCGTGGCGTGCCTTGCGTGCGTGTTCGGTGTGTGTGTGTCTGTGGTGTGTGTGTTGGTTTGGGTGTGTGTGTGTGTGTTGAACTGTTGCATGGACATAGGCCGTACGCAGGAATATTATCTGTAGTGGGGGGCAAATTACGCAGTTGAAATTTCTTGTTAGGGGGGCAAAGGTACTTCTGCCATCGCGCCCTTCGGTTGCCCTTATTTGTCCATACTCTGAAAAATCTCTGTTGGGGTCTAGGGGCTCGGCAACCTGCCCCTGCTGCCCCTCCTGCCTGCGTTACGGCCTGTGCCATGGACACAGCCGCTGTTTAAAATTGTCGGCAAAGCAGCACGCCTCTCTCGTTAAGTCTCTCCGTTGTATGTGTGTGAGTCACGCACGCACACACACGCACACACACACGATGCGTATGCGCGCGTACGCACGCACGCACGCACGCACACACACGCACCACACACATGCGATTGGCGCGCGTACGCACGCACGCACGCCACGCACAACCACACACACGCACACACACGTACACATGCGATGTGCGTGCGCGTCTTGCCTGAGGTGTGTGGGTAGCGTACATGCACACACACACGCACATACACCCACAGCCACGCACAGCACACGCGCACGCACACGCACCACACACACCCACAGGCACAACACTACACACACACACACACAACACACACCACATCTTGTACATGTATATCAAGAGGTTAGATAATTAGGAAATAACGATATATTCCTATTATCTGACTCCTGATGTTGTTATATATTGTTCTCATCCTGGACGTACGGTCCAAAACTTACCTGTACAACAGATTCACCCGTTGCGGTCCTAGACGTACCGTGGCAAATCTGATAAGATCCTGGACGTACGTCTAGGAACGCATTCGTGTAAATAGGCCTTAAATAGGGAACCCTTATTGGAGGGCTCTTACTTCTTTGACTCTGCTTCACATGACAAGCATGTTTTCAGCTTGGGTGTGAGTTTGTGGTTTTTTACGTTTTACGACTAGATTGGGCGCTAGAGGAATAGAGAAACATAAAAGCGCGGATTAATACCAAATATTGCCTGCTAATTGCTATTGATAAAAAGTAATATTCTCTGAAAGATGTCTAAAGTCTGATAGATACATATTATAGGCCTAAATTTTAATGCGATTACGTTCGTATTAAATTGTTGTATAAACAAAAATTGGTGGACCGTATTTTATGTATTTGTGAACTGTGGGCACTGCCGGGCCAAACGCCAGTTGCCGGGAAGAGCCAGCGAAACAGCGATTTTGGCCGGTGAAATACGGTTCTTAAAAAGACCAATTAAGTAGGAACAGCTTATTTGTCTAGTATTGGCATGTTACGCAGGTTGGTACATGTAGAGCTAGAACCATTTTCCCAAGGGTGACGAGAAATAACCCTGCGGATGTTTTACAGTAGAACAGTGTGTGTTTAATCATCCGCCTGAGTGATTATATTTTGAGCGGGTATGTTATTATTGAAAATTGTGTTTGGCTTGTAGATTGTCTAGAAGTGCGGTCTTAGCCGTCTAGCCCCGGTCTTGGCATCATTTCTCTGTTCCTTGAACGCGCCTGCTATACTGTAGCAGCGCGTGTGCGGGGCTATAGTATAGGTGAGTAGTACTGAGCTGGACTAGAAGTAAGGTTCAGGTCTAGGCGCGTATCAGCGCCCACTGCCCACAGAGAACAAGTGGTTAGGGTTAGATGTAGTTACTAGTAGTTCGTCTGCCTGAATCTAATCATGTAAGGGGAGGTAGAGTGATACTATATTTGGCATCATGTATTAAAGGTTGGCGTGAAAAAATGGTGAGGTCTAAACTGGACTGGATCGCTTGTTGTAGTGGGCATTAGGCAAGCGTTAAAATTGAAGACGGCTTGGTATTGGGCCCGGCAGCCGGGCGACGTCTTGCGTTTCGCTGAAGAAGATGCCCGGCAGGTTCTGTAACGCCTAACTCTAACCTTTAACCGCTAAAGTAAGCCTAGACAAAAAACCCTTAGAACTGTAAGGCCCTAAAACCTACCCTGAACCTAATCCTAACGTCAACCTAACCCGTAGACCCGTTTGTTTACTTGAAGATAACGGCTATAAAATAATAACTGCGGCATTTAGGAAATCGAAGGACCGTTGCCCGGCAGCCGTTCAGATATCTACGCGGCTGACCAGGCATATAGCCACTGTGTTTAAATTAATGACAGATATGGTGGGGCCTACGCGTCCCGGAAAAAACCCGGTTGGCCTATTCCAGGCTAAAGCATCCACATCCCACTCACACAGTGATTGTGCGACATGGCGTTACACGCATGATTGCGCAAGGAGCGGCCTGGCTGGATTGCCGAAAAGTGATCACAATAATACGTCTAAGCGGCTGGGTTGAGGTTGGGTTCAAGCCTCCCCTTGAGGGCGTGAGTGATGCGGGACGACGATTATGACATGAAAGTTGGGGGGGAAGGAGCGGCTCCTTCAGGCTGGAGCGTTAGGCGCGTAAAGGTAGAATTCATCGCGACGTGCTCGCCGTCGTTATCCTTTGTGCAGTTTTCATGCCGTTGGCCCCATAGGTTGCGGGTCGGCGTGTGTCTCTGCGCTGCGTCGTGGGGGCTCTTCGGTCTGCTCGTGCTGCGGTCTGCGGTCGCGGTCTCTGCGGTGCCGGTCGGTCTGCGTCTGCTCTCTCGTCTTCTCTGCTCTCGTCTCTGCTGCGGCGGTCTCTTCTGCGGTCTGCGTGGTGGCCTCTTCTCTTCTCGTCTGCTTCTCCTCTGCGGCTCTCTTCTCTGCGGTCGTCGTCTCTGCGTCTGCTCGTCTCTCGTCGGTCGGTCTCACGTCTCACTGCTCTCTCTCTCTCTCTCATCTCCCGCTCTCCCTCCCTTCTGCCCGTCCCTCCCGTCCCTGGCCCTCGCCTGCGCCTCCTCTCACCAGCACACACTCTAGCTCTCTCTTCTGCTCTCTCGTCGCTCCGCTCTCTCTCTCTTCGTCTCTTCTCTTTCTCTTTCTCTCGTCTCTCTTCTCTCATCTCTCTGTCTCTATCTCTCTTTCGATCTCTCTCTCTCTCTCACACACACACACACAAACCTCTAGCTCTATCTCTATCTCTCTCTCTCACGCACGCACACACACACACACACACACACACACACACACACACACACACACACACGGCAATCAGCAGAGCGTCCCGTTACGCAATCATGCGTGTACGTGTCGCAAGATCACTGTGAGATGGATGTCCGGACGCGTAGCCTAGCGGCTCCTAGTCCGGAACCGGTCGCGTAGCCACGGCCAATACTAAAATAGTAACTAGTAGTGCTGTAACGATCCACCGAAATCGAATCGAATCGCGATTCTCTTCCCTCGATCCGATCCTCGATACTTTTTCCCGTATTTTCGATCCGATCCAACCCGCTAGTACTTCATACTGTGTGCATCGGCCGAAGCGTGTATGAGACGCTCGCTCTGATTGGTCAATAGTCCTGACTCGCCAGTCAGCTAATCAGCGGCTACAGCACATCGCTAATATGTTTACAGGGCTGCAGTTAGTTGTGACTGCTTGCGTTACACTGCTTGTCGAGCGCGGACCAGTCTAGGCTGCAGTTTTTTTGTTAAATAAAGTTATTTTGTTAAATAAAATTGAGAAAAAAGAAAGAATGTAATAGTTGGTTAAGGATACTCTCCACGTTGTGCACGGGTATTGCTCTAGTGAAGATTAAACGTTTATTGGCGAATGAATCGAATCAATCACTTGTTTTATTTATAGAGGAGATATCTCTATGCTCAAGACAAAAAAAATTATGAAATTTCCAGCACCTAATGTTACCACACAAATTTTGAATTTTTATGTGAAAATGGTATTTTGGATATTTCTCAACTACCAGAAAGAGTGAGAATACAAAATTTTTGCCACATGTTAAGCACAACATGGACCAAAATAGTGCGTCAGGATTTTTTTTTAATTTTCATATTTACCGAGAAAACTGGAAAAAACTCCTTAAAAATCAAGTTGTGTGTTAAAATAGAAAATTTTAGCGAATAAAGAGGCATAACTAATAAAGTACGGCACTTAATAACAATCCCTGACGCACTTCTTTACCACAATATGTTACCATTAAAACGAGTGTAAAATTAAATTAATCCGAGTTGTAATCACAGAGAAATATCCATTTATACATCGGCTACTATGTCAGAAATCGAAACAGAGAAATAAGTGTTTTTCTATTTTTCACAATGAGTGACCGCCTGTGTGCAAAATGGGTGAACGTATGTGGTATATCTATTGTTAGTACTTACTGCGACATATCCATGACTAACTGACACCACTAAATTGGTAAAATGTTCCATGCACCTTGAGAAATTCTGAGAAATTACGAGGTGAGCAACGCAAATTCATGCAAATGGCGCGAACCCTGAAGTCGCTGTCAACAAACGCGTGCCTTATGTAAGGTGCGTTGCGAGGTGTGAGAACTATTTTAGGCTCTTGTGGGATACTTATTGGATCAGGGTAGTAGTACAGCTGTAGCAGGGTTGATGTTGAGCAGGAGTAGATAATAGGGAATTCCCTATTATCTACTCCTGATGTTGATGGATACTGGCTCAGTGAATATCGTGAAAATGCTGGTTGTATCATGTGTCTGACGTCATAATGACGTCAGCCGCTGCTTACTACACATGTACGCGGGCAAGCAAAAGCGCTCTGACGGTTCACATGTACCGTTATATGGAGAAATGAACATGTACACAGGTGGCACATAGTGTTAGCCATCGAATAAAGTTGAAAACGAAAATTCTATGAAATTTCATGCACAACGTGGAGAGTATCCTTAAGAGTTTGTATTGCAAAATAATGAAAATATAAAAAATAAGATAACATTTTAATATTTTGGGAATCAAATAGAAGAATCGAATCGAGAGGCTAATATCGAGATACGGATCGAATCGAGAGGCTTGTGTATCGTTACAGCCCTAGTAACTAGGCCTAATCATGCATGAAAAATTATAAATACTGTCCGTAGTTTCCATCCACTTTATCGTGATAGCTCAGAACAGGGGTAGAAATTAACCTTTGAACAAGGGAGTCCAACGGACTCCCTGCCCTCAAAAAGAGGGGAGTCCACGGCAAAATGAGGGAGTACGCAGTCTGAAGTTCAAAATTAAAGATAGTAACAATAACGCACATGTGCTAATTTTGAAGATTCATGCGTTTGCACGTCTGCCAAATTTTCTTTGGACATTTGCTGGAAAAATACGGTAATTCCGAAAGGCCATGCTCTGGAACGAACTAGTTAGTATGCAGGGTTCGACACTAACGCTAGTCCGTTAGTCCGAGACTAGTAAAAAATAAGAAGGACTAGTAAATGCCCCATAGCCGTTACTCTTGCGGAATAGTTATTTTCCCCGTCCCAATTTCCCATCCTCCCATCGATTTTACTATAGTCCCCGGCGGCAGCTTTTCTCAACCAAGATCCAAAGAGCGATATATATATATAACTCATTGCCATCAACAAGCTTTCCCTGTTTAATAGACGCGCTAGTACAAGTAGACGCTAGCACGCTCTACGCACGCTAGACCCTATGACAGTACAAACATTGTTAAAAACAATGGGGCCACGAACCAGTCTACCGATTGATCGCTTGACAGTAGCTGTCAACATAGAACAAATGGTCTGATTGTATAAATGACACAACTAATCAGTTTATATACGCTCATAGCGAGGTATTTACATCACAACCACATCGCATGTGTGTTTTACTTGAAGCTGTCGATACAAATAGTTATCTATTGTAGTGATACAAGTAGTGAAGCATAGTACGTAGTACAGGGTTTCTTCTGAGGGAAAATTAGACAAAGGAGGTAATGGCCAGTTTGGGAAAAAAAATGCGCATGATTGATTCAAATACAGGATGTATTGATATACTTATAGGTATATAAAGATACAGGATATACTTATCAGTAAATACAGGAACATTTTCACAACGGCGATGTTAAATTTGACAAGGGCGGTGCGCCACTGTGCCTCTTATGTATAAGAAACCCTGTAGTAGTAGGTACATCCTTATCCAATACTAACAGATCAAGGTTGTTATGGGAATGTATTTGGATGGAGCTCGTCCTCCACCTAACAAACGTAAGTCACAGGAGGAGAAATTAGATGGCCAGCGTGTCTATGATAAGACAAAAAGGATGCGTACGTTCCAGCCAGCGTGGAAATCGTCATACCCGTGGCTAGAGTATGACCCGGCCGCGTGATTTTTTTCCCCACTCAGATAGTGGCATTAATTTGCATAAGCGGCGCTGATTGGCTGGCGGTTTTGCGCGTGGTGAGTTGTGAAGATTTATGAGCCCATTATCACAGTCAGTACTACAGTATCATACTATATACAGTATGTGCTATTGCTTTCGTTTTTATTCATGGAAATCCGTAATGAAACTTACATGTAAAGCTGGATAGTCAGCTATATTTCTTGCTGTACATTGACAAAGCTTTTCCACGATGAGTTCACTGTTATAGAATTAACGGTAAAAGTGTCAAATGGAGCCAATCGGCGTCTTTGTTTAGTGCCATAGCATGGCAACAGCCAATGAGCGCCGCTTATGCAAATTAATGCTACTATCTGAGTGGGGGAAAAAATCACGCGACCCGGCCAAGGGCAAGGGTATGACCTGTGGTGCAGGCTGTATGTCTGGTAGTTTTTTTACCGGCACTACAAACTATCGTTTGGAAACTGTTAAGCGCATGATGCTTCCGAGGGGCACAGAAAGGTCATGAATAGCAAAAAGAAATGCAAGGACCATGCCTGTTCACGAAACAGCGGGGGCAAAAACACTAACTTTAATGAACAAGGCCTCAATAGCAAAACTGAATGTCCTAATTAGAAATGCACATGCTATTGGAAAAAACGGCAGGCCCTACACCGATTACGTCAAGCTGTGCCAGCTTGACAAGGCCAAGGGGTTAGATGTCGGCAGCACTTACCTCACCGACAAGGCCTGCCAGAGGTTCATTACGGCGATATAGCCGATACAAGGCGCCGGGAACAGTTTGGAGCTATAAATGAGGCCAAATTTCTTGCTGTGATAACTGACGGATCCACAGATTCCTCATCAAAGGGGGCCGAAATTTTATTTTTGAATTAAAATTTAATTTAATTTAAATTTTATCTTATAATCCATATCAAAGTTACGTATATTTTATACAATTGAATGTCTTTTACAAAACCTTTCTGGCGGACATCCCTTTTACCCTGGTGGAGACCCACTGTACCCCCTAGCAGAAGGGGGCTCCACCCTCCTACCCCACCTACCTCCTGGCAAATCACAATGCTCGTCGCTAGTGATGTCACGATCATCGATTATACTGTTATACTTATGATATCGATTATCGATTGAACAGTGGCTCGAACCAAGCGCTTGGTTATCAAAATCCGTAATCGATTTCATCGAAAAAGAAAAAAGAAAAAAATCGAAATAAATGTAAAACTTGAACATGAAAACTTGGAAAAGTGATGAGAATCAGAGATATCATCGCTATTTTAGTTCGGGAATCACCCGACATTCGCCGTAGTTACTTCCTGTTGAGGGGCTAAAGCCTAGGACACACTAGGGATTTTATATGCTGTCTAAACAAGCATATACATGCACACACGTACATGCACACGACGTTACGCACACGCAGGCATTCAACACCCCGAGTAACCGATTGTAACCGATCATCGGTTACTTGGGTCCAACCGATGATCGATTACGAAATTACAACCGATTAACAACACTACTCGTCGCTATGCTCCTAGTAAGAGTCCTTCGGCAGGACTAGTAGAATCTTGGAAGGACTAGTACATTTTTTCTTTTACCAGTCCTGTGGACTAATGAACTAAAATGGTTAGTATAGATCTAAGTTCTAACCCACTATGGCAAAATTTTCAGGGAGTCACACGGACTCCTGCATATATCTGTCAAATCAGGGAGTCCGGCAGTAAATCGGGGAGTATTTGACTCCGGACTCCCGTTAATTTCGCACCCTGTCAGAACCATGAAAATGGCTAAGTTAAGCAGTGAGCACACTTCCAGACGTACATGCATTCCGTCTTTGTGCAATCGCCTGTGCTGTAGATAACTTAATTGCCATGTGTAATACACAAGTTTACCTCTAAAAAATTGGCCTAAGCCTAGTTTAGCACCCCAGATTAATTTAGCATATATACGAAAACACATTTGCAGGGTCCCAAACTATCCTACTGTGAGTATCTCAATTGTTTCAACTTAGAGACCTTCCAGGAGCCAACGTTGTAGGGTGAATGTGTGCACAGCTTCAGCTCAATTCCTCAAAATTCTTTTATTTCTCTTATATTTTAAAGGATAACCTCCTATATATTTCCTATATTTTTGTCCCGTGAAATGGCTAGGAGGTATGGCACAGGTCTGCATTTCAAATTAGATTGTTTACATATATGCCAACAAACCTAGTGTGTGATTTTTGCTCCAGCGAGACTGGAAGCCTGTCTCTACTTGTACTACACTAGGTTAATTACCTTTATATACATTTCGAGTTGGGTACTAGTCTATAAATATTTGCATCACATTACTATGTGCACTTGTTTTGTGGGACCGTTTGAACACTCCATTATCACGAATCTAAAGATAGCAGATGCACGTTTGCTGTTCATTTACTCTTTTATAGCCCGTAACAGCCGGAACTAATAAATTTTATGCCGAAGTAATCGGTAATATGTACGCTGATAGGTGATTCTAAACTTGTTGAATTTGATTAATTTTTCGATTTATTTGAGAAATGATCGTTTTAATTTCCAGCTGTTTTTACTTTTGACAATCACAATGCAGTCACTGTTTCACACAGCATAGTTTTGGTCCTTAAATTAAACTATTTAAGATAACATTTAATTACCATAAAACCTCAATGGTTTAGTACCATCAAATTAATTTCAATTACGTGCTAGTAGAAATTCTATCCTGAAATTTTTACAGGACAGGATTTTTCACTTTTGTGACTTTTTCGTTAGTTTTTACAGGTAACATGAACACAGATCAGGAGCACATAATATAGACATCTATATGATGCACTCCGGTACACATGTCACTTGGTTAATTTGATGATTGTTCTCAGCCATTTATAGCTAAAAATGTCTACCATGAGTTTTTGGCTAGCGCTTTTGGATTTTGTCCATAATGGAAGTTATACTTATAGATATAGATCTGGTTGGTATTAGCATTGTGGTTAGAAATTAATATTGTACATGTAGTTCTATTTGATTTTAGTCATACCTGCTATTGAGTTTTAGATACATTCAGGGTTGCAGGTGAAATTTGGTCAAATTTTCCATACCCTGGCAATTGATTTGATAGATGGCACCTCTGGGCAGCTTTGTGTGTGTACTGTGTAGATTATTATCAGGAGTAGATAATAGGGAAGGAGTGTGACATCAATAAACAAGGGAAATTCGTCATTTACTAGCCTTATAATACCTATGATTTACTATGCGTAACTCATCCAACTTGAGCTCAAATCGGACACAGTACATTCGCCTAGCATCGTGCGAAATAGTTTCCTCGTATACACCCGCAATCCGGAGATACAGACTAAAACGTACGACACGATTCTCCATTCTTTGGCCATCAATCCAAATACCAGACTCGACGTAATCGGTCACGATATTTCGGGTCGTTGGGGGGATCGTTCAAAACGAGTTGGGATGTTCGAAGCTTGGGGTCTAAAGGTCAACAGATGCAAGAGGGTGATAAAAGAAGGGGAACATTCCACTCCTTAACCTTAAGGTATAAGCGAGGAAGATGCAGTAATTGCGGCAGCAAATACTAAAACGGCTGCGACCTAGGCTCGTATAGTCGGTGTAATAGGCATCATGGTAGGAAAAGCCATCACTGTGCGAAATTGGAGGTCAGCCGGGTCAAAGGTCAATGGGCAGCAGGGCAGATTTTAGACCCTTTTCTGAGGAAGTGGTCTGACGATCGCGATTGAAAATTTTTTTTATTTCAGCGGTGACCTAGCATTTTTATCGCTTTATGAAAGGTAACCATGAAATGTCCTTCTGGGGCTGACATGCGAAGAGTTAAGTGTCAGGATCACGCTGTTTGACCTCAGAGGAGGGTTAAACGACTGGAATTTGTTGACGTGTTTACAGAGAGTGAACTGACTTTTGGCTATTAGAGCCCCTCCCCCCACTCCCCTTCCACTCCCCCTTTCCCTCCCCCCGCCCCTTCCCCACCCCTCCCCCGCACCCTCCATCTGCGATAGTGGGCTGTGTCGCATAACAGATGATGTGTACGGCAACTGCGTGTCTGCATATTCTGCGCGCTAAACATGTGGTACTACGCCACGACTGAAATTTTACGCTTTATAATCGTAGGCTCAACAGACCTGCTCAGAGTGAGCCCAGACGGCTCTGCGGCTCTTGTTTGAATTAGAGGCAGCGCAATGGAGTTTGGATTGGATGCCAAAGAATGGA
>NW_014577138.1:54652-56449 GCF_000485595.1 Priapulus caudatus | reverse complement strand
GAATCGTGTCGTACGTTTTAGTCTGTATCTCCGGATTGCGGGTGTATACGAGGAAACGATTTCGCACAATGCTAGGCGAATGTACTGTGGCCGATTTGAGCTCAAGTTGGATGAGTTACGCGTAGTAAATCGTAGGTATTATAAGGCTAGTAAATGACGAATTTCCCTTGTTTATTGATGTCACACTCCTTCCCTATTATCTACTCCTGTTATTATGTATGTGGTCTCCCAAACAGTTCAAAATCCCCGCATATGCTTACCTGGCTATGGCAAACTGTGGAATGCCCTTTTAAAAATAGATACGTCATTGATCAGCACACACTATCCCAGAATGCGAATCAGAAACACTGTTACCGATGTTTCAAACACGCTGGTGCCTCACGCGTTTGTTTACATAGAGACGATAACGTCACTGCGTGCATTAATTAGTGGATGGCGAACGGGAGATTGAAACTGATCACTTATTTTGACACGTTATTTATAACAACACGGCTTTTTTTAAAGTTTTGGCTCTTTATTGACGTTATTGTTGTATCTTAAAAAACTACAGATTTTCGTTAGTGATGTCACGATCATCGATTATACTCGATCATCGGTTGAACAGTGGCTCGAACCAAGCGCTTGGTTATCAAAATCAATAATCGATTTCATCGGGGAAAAAAAATCTAAATAAATGTAAAACTTGAAGAAGACAACTGGGGAAAGTGATGAGAATCAGAGATATCATCGCTACTATACAAGTTATCCTTTATTAACATACATGTATTATACACACAGTAGTAAACAGTGCAAAACAAACAGTAAACAGGGCTAAACAAGCACATACATGGACACACGTACATGCACACGACGTTACGCACACGCAGGCATTCAACACCTTGAGTAACCGATTGTAACCGATCACCGGTTACTTGGGCCCAACCGATAATCGATTACGAAATTACAACCGATTGACAACACTAATTTTCGTGCATCTAATTATTTCCTAAAATGAAACATTTAAAAAAAAATCCCAGGGACCCTTTACTAGTGCATACTATGAACAACGTATGGCTAAACGTTTAGGTTCCAACCCTTTGCTGTGTCTGAGAAGTGTGGAAAATAATTTTTTCCATATAAATTTACAATTTTTGTTGTCACGTAATTATCAATGAAAAGATATTCACGGTGAGCTAAGAGAAACATCTCTTTTATTAAATAGATGTATGTTTGATTGGATGTGATAAGCAGTTATGTTGTTGTTGTTGTTGTTGTTGTTTGTGTTGTTATGTTTGTTTGTCTATGTTGTAAAAATTCACTACAGCTCACAGGCAATCCAAGGCTCTGGAAGCTCAAATATATATACACTAACTAGGTAGTAGGTGCAGCGATAGTATATATGGTGGCAGCTATCAACTAAAACTTTATTAAAAATTGATTTGTTAATGAAATTTCACATCAAAGCTTGAGTGTATATATTCGTAAATACTTACCGCTACATGTGGCTATAGTTACTCACAGCCTTTGTCATGGCTTAATTTCATTGTGCTGTTTCCTACTGCTTTACCTTTCAGGTAGCAATTGCTAGAAATATCAATTATAATTGGTACGTTCAAACCGACTCATGTCCCAAACTTCATTCTTCACCACTTTCTTGAATTATAAATGACTGATGGTCTAGCAAGTTGTTACCATGGTTATAACACCCTCATGCACTGTTATAATTGTTAATAAATGCTGTTATGTTATAAATCCCATGCAGGGTTCTCCCCAGGATGAAATTGAAACAGGGGGAGGGGAGGGGGGGGAAACTAGGGG
>NW_014577138.1:33085-54642 GCF_000485595.1 Priapulus caudatus | reverse complement strand
GCTGGCGTACCCGTAGCCTCGAGACATTAAGATACGGCTGGCGTACCCGTAGCCACTGCCTTATTTCAAACGCCATCGCTACAAAGCGGGTATAGCGCCATCTACAGTCACAAATTGTGATTCATTTTGGTTTATAAATTATTATTGCGATATACAGATGGCAATCGTTTCTATAATGTACGTCGATGGTTGCTCTATTAAAACTGACTTCTTCTTACTCACTCATTTGTGTCCTTTTTTTGTGGTGAGCTACAGTGTCATTGACACTTTCATTGAAGATACTCGTGATTCTCTTAGTAATGACCATAAGCTACCAGAGTGAATAAACAAAAGCTTTAATTATGATCAGGACAGGACACAGTATGCTACTGAAAACTGTCACGCCAGTCACAGTGTCACATCTGTCACAATTTTTGAGGTGTGTCACGTCAGTCACATATAGTTTTTATTTCTATCTAGGATCTTAAAGTTAAGACATATCTGCCAAACTTTGTTTTAACTTTTAAAAGCGACCTCAGACCTTGCTTAAAGCTCGTCTTAAAATTAAGATATTCGATTCAGAGCCTAAACTCAGCCACAAAATCCCCAAAATTCAGACCTAATGATTAACCTTTATTCCATCAAATCTGTTTGGTGTTTTCAAAGCACAAACAGTGTCAAAAGACACTATCAGTCTCTGGGGTAGAAATTAACTTTTGAACAAGGTAGTCCGCAGTCTGAAGTTCAAAACTAAACGCATACATGTGCTTATTTTGAAGATTCATGCGGTTGCATATCTACCCAATTTTCTTTGGACATTGCTGAAAAAAATACGGTAATTTCGCGTGGGAATAATAAGGAGGCCGTGTTCTGGAACGAACTAGTTAGTATAGCAGACTTTTCAGGGAGTCACACGGACTCCTGCTTATGTCAAATCTGGGAGTCCGACAGTAAATCACGGAGTATTTGACTCTGGACTCGCGTGAATTTCGCACCCTGCAGTCTGTCTACACACAGTGACACACAAGTTGTCTGCTAGCTCACAACAAAGTTAATTACAAGTTTACAACAACATTTGTCATTTCCAATGAGAAAATTACTCAAATGTATCTTTTTAAAGGTTGACTGAGTGCATATCAACAACTGACCTACTTAAGCCAAAACACAAACATTTAGCAAGTGTTTTGTTTATTTTCAACAGTCATGGACTTTGAAGTGGAGGAAAATTAAGAAATGGCAGCGATTATAAGGTCTGAGGCCATCTTAAAGTCAATTTAAGACATCTTAGTTAAGTTTTGCAATGACTGAGGAACCTATTTTTTAAACGATGAATAACTTAGGAGATTTAAGATGTCTTGAACCTTAGGCAGAGCTTAAATTTAAGCAGCGACTGAATATTCTGGTGCCTTGTATCCAGGGGAAGTAAAAGCAGTAAGAGACGAAGGATTGGAAGTTTCTGTTATTATCAGGGCTGGCAGGTTTTGGAAATTGCCAACTCATGAAGATAGATTTCTTTACTTTGCCGATCAAATTAAGAAGAGGCTCAATCCTCCAGAATTGGTAAATGCTCATGAAAACTATGAATTTCCTGGTTTTGGGTAAATGATTGAAAAATGATATTTTACATATATTGTTTTTAGCATACTATTTGCAAATGGTGGGAAAATGAAATGTTGTATTGTATCATTTTCAGCTAAGTTTGTTGTTTCGTGTTCTTTTTTACATTGTAAGAATTCTAACTGTATATGATTACCTTTTATTATTTTAACTGTTTGTACTAAACTGTAAGTTGACGTGATTAGTTGTCACGTCAGTCACGATGAATTTTGGTTTTTTTAATTGAATTATAATTGGAATTGATTGTTTATAATGTGTGTTTAATTGTTAATTCATTGGGTAATTAAAATAGTAAAAACTGCGATTTTTGCTGTAAACTTCAGACAATTTGAAAATGATTTTTTTAGAAATATATCTTTTTCCGATTACTGTCACGTCAGTCACAGTGAGAAAAGGGTCGCCTATGTGCTGTGCTCTTTATTGATTCTTAAACTTTTGATATATTAATTTGAAGAAATCTGTCTGTACTACCTACATACAATAGCCTACACGACGAACCTTAACTCGATTATGTAGCGTCTACACCCGATAGCGATTATTACCGATTTATTATGCATGCGTGCGTGCGTGTGTATCATGTAAACGTGCGTGTGTGCGTGTCTCGTCTTTTTTATTTTGCCTGTGTTTCTTTTTAAGTCTTCATCTGCATGGAAAATTAAGAACCTACTTTAAAATCTTAGCCTAAAACAGGTTCTTATGTAAAGGGGTCTAAATGGGAAATTTTAGCCTAACATGTTCTTAAAATCTATGTTCTTATACGCGGGTTTTTACTGTATGTGTTGCTGCAGGCAGACTATATATGATGCATTGCATTGCGTGGGTGCATTGCAACACTGCAGTGTCGCAGTCTCAACTTCTTTTCGCCATTGTGCTCAATAAACTTATACTCTTGTGGTCCTGTCCCTCACAGAAAATTGTTGCAAATTATATGTAGCTTAAACCAGCTATTTATAGCTTTGTAAAATGTTGATGAATCTATTTTCCCATTGTTTCTAAAGTCATTAGAAAATTATAAGTTACCATAATAATTTGTTTTTCTATGCAGCAAACATTTAATTTTTGTGACTGACATACTTGCAAAACACTTATGAACCTTCGTTTGACGGTTTCGTGTTGACTGTTTCTGACTATTTGGTGTTTCAAATTCAGGGTAGTGATGTTAGCATTATTACACATATATAATGAAATATATACAGTATAATATTTTACATTTAATGAATATGATGCGCCAACTTACGTTATGCCTAAAAATCTGCAAATATGGAATACAGTTAGTACTATTATTGTTTAAAAATAATATTCTGCAGAATTGTACAGCTGTCACATGATAATTTATGTCATTCTGTCAACTTGTACTTCCTTGATCAAAGTTCATTTCTACCTCTGTGAAGCCCTAATGTACCTATGGGCAATTTCACACTGGAGCACATGTATAAATAAAATATAAATTCAATAATTCAGGACAAAAGGTGTTTGTAACTGCAATTGAAAACAAAATTTGAAAACAACTTTTTAATGACATGGCAGTGTTGATTTTCGAATTTCAGCGTAATTCATTTAAATGTGGAAATTTTCTAGTTTTTAGCTCATCTGACATAGTCAGATGCAGCTTGTAGAATCGCATGATCGTCCGTCCGTGCGTGCGTGCGTGCGTCAACAGTTGGGCACAAATCTTAACCGCTCGACGTACGGTCACGATATTCGGGATGTGGGGGGGTGATCGTGAAAAGGACTCGGGATGATCAATTTGGGGGGTCAAAGGTCAAAGATCAAGAGGTGTAAAAGAAGGGGGAACATTCCTTCTTTAACTTAAAGGCTCACAATGCGCATCCAAACGCTAATTTCTCCAGTACTAGACTAGCAAATACTTCGTGTCATGCATAATCACACTACCTTATGACAAAATAAACTCTAGTTGCTCCCATTTCACTGCGCGTTTGCTTATAAAGTAACCGCCACAAGATAAGAGGTGAGAAAACTGGCATTCTGGCGCAACGCGCGACTGTTTCCCAAACAAAATATCCTCGAAGTGGTGAACGTGACGTCACATGTTTTTATCTTGCTTGCCTGGCCGTTACCGCTGATACCGCCGCACCGCTGCCACGGTTGCTTGGGGATTGCGGTGAAACTGTCCAACACACGCGTCGGAGAATTTCAACAACATTGGAGGTATATTTAAAAAATACCTTTTATAAGACAGCCGCGCAGTGAAGTGAGGAAACTAGAGTTTATTTTGCCATAAGTTCGTATGGGATATCATGACCGAAAGTATTTGCTAGTTTATACTGGAAGAATTAGCGTTTTGGATCGCATTGTGAGCCTTTAAGGTATAGGGAGGAAAGTGAGATTCGCGGCCACAAATCTAATCGCTCGACTGAGCCTTCTTGCATAGTCCGTGTATTAGCTCATGGTAGGAAAGCCATCACTGTGCCGAAATTGGAGTCACAGGTCAAAGAGTCAATGGGGCACAAGGGCAGGATTCTTAGACATTTTTTGAGGGACATTGTGGTGACGGCGGGAGCGATCTGGAAAACTTTTTGTTTCAACGTGACCTACCATTTTATGCTTTATTGAAAGACCATGAAATGTGCTTTCCACTGACGTGCGAAGAGTAATTCTGATAACTTTTTGACCCTCAAGAGGAGGGTTAAAACTGGATTTGTTATACTGTAGAAAGAATTTCACTGCCGGGTTTGCTAGTAGAAATCTATACATGCCTGGATGTATGAGGCTACAATGTCACAGTGTGAAATTTCAAAAGCTAAATTGCTTGAAGAATTTATGCTCCTTAAATCGTATAAATTTCTATGGCATTCTGTACTGTCAGTGTGTTACATGTAACTTATATTATGCACTGCCAGTGCATGTGGTGGTGATAGTATGGGTGTAGTTTTTGCCTGCGTTAATTAGTTACAGGTGCAGCTCTCTGTTTCAGCCTGTAGGCTTCCGTATGTAAATGGATGAGTGCTTACCTATTCTGTCTTGGCAAATAGTTGTTTGCTATACTACGTACGATGGAAGCTTCCAGCTTCCATCTTTAATCTTAAGACATCTCAAATGTACGCGGCCACCGTGCAACTTTCATACGATACCAACGAAAATTTCTTCGAGAAGTTCCTGATACGCATCCAGTGTTCGAAATAAGGGCTATCGTTTGTCCGTACATGTCCATTTCCCAACGGAGGAGCAAGTAATTCTGTCGGGTAGCTTGTCCGCCGGACAAGCAGCTTTTAGAGCAATTTTTCATAATTTTCTAACCATCGGCTCGCGCTGCGTGGGAAACCTGTAGTGAACATACTATATTAACATGGGCTGCCGGAGTGCCACCCGAATTACACATATAGTATAAACATTTATGTGAAGTTTATATAAAAACGTTACCGCCCTTGCTAGCTCCACGAAACGGTCTTGCTAGGGTTAGAAGACCATCAGACCAATCAGTCTGATAGACAATCAGTGCGTACAGCCTCGTCCAGCAGCGCTACCGCCTGAGAGAAAGAGAGAAATTGAGAGAGAGAGAGCGAGGGGAAGAGAGTGAGAGAGAGCGAGAGCGCGAGAGAGAGGAAGAGAGAGAGAGAGAGAGAGCGAGAAAGAGAGAGAGCGCGCGAAAGAGTGAGAGAGAAAGAGAGAGAGATGACAACGAGGGAGAGTGAGTGTGAGCGAGCAAGAGAAAGAGAGAGAGAGAGAGAGAGAGTGTGTGATCAAGCGAGAGAGAGAGGGAGAGAGAGAGCGTGAAGGGAAGAGAGAGCAAGAGCGAGAGAGTGAAAGAGAAAGAATGAGAGACAACGAGGAGAGCGAACGCGGCGATGGGAGGGTGCTCTGATTCGTTTGCCCCGAGTTTAGCATCAGAATACCTGCCGTCAGGTGAGCGCTGTCGCTCTGCGGCACTTGTTATTACATATTTTGTGCCTAGAGTGATCATCCCATATTCTAGCTATAATTCATCAATGGAAAAGTAAAACATTCCAAAGTAATCTTTAGTTTAACCAGAATGAATGCCTATTATTTGGAGAGGCTTCTTTCAAACACTGTAAGAAAAATAACCTGAGTAGTGAGCATGCTAATTTAGTGTCACGTCAGTCACGATAAGTTATAATTTTATCCATATCTGACCTACACTTTTATCATTTTTAACTCACCTTGACATCGTCAAGTTGAGCTATTGCCATGGGTCGTCGTCCGTGTCGTCGTCCGTCGTTTGTCAACATTTGGTTTCGTCCAACGATAACTCAGGAACCGTTTGACCCAGATGTTTGAAATTGGGTGTAGTTGTTACTGCTATGCTCCTATATGGAACGTCCTATTTTGAAGCACGCCAGTCGATGTACTTTCGAGCCACGGCAATTTTTTGGCAAAAATGGGAATTGCCATTAGTCAGTTCAGGTCAACGGATTTCGCTCATTTTTGGTATGTGAATGAATAAGGGCTAGGGTTTTGCTATTTAAAAAAGAATTATGCAAATTAGGTAGGGTTTGGCATTATATAGCATATTATATAAACACAAAACAGTCTGTGGTGTCACACTCGTCTGGTTCGTTTTACAAAGATTTTATTGACATAATCTTTAATGCAAAATTGGTATTTCCTCTCCACTCTGCCGATAAACGTCTATATTAGAGTAAAGATTTACAAAACATGTCGGAACGCAGCATAACCTATTTATTTCAAGCGCCATCGCTACAAAGCGGTATAGCGCCAATCTACGGTCACAAATTGTGATTCATTTTGGTTTATAAATTATTATTGGCGATAATACAGATGGCAATCGTTTCTATAATGTACGTCGATGGTTGCTCTATTAAAATGACTTCTTCTTACTCACTCATTTGTGTCCTTTTTTGTGGTGAGCTACAGTGTCATTGACACTTTCATTGAAGAATACTCGTGATTCTCTTAGTAATGACCATAAGCTACCGAGAGTGATAAACAAAAGCTTTAATTATGATCAGGACAGGACACAGTATGCTACTGAAAACTGTCACGCCAGTCACAGTGTCACATCTGTCAAATTTTTGAGGTGTGTCACGTCAGTCACATATAGTTTTTATTTTCTATCTAGGATCTTAAGTTAAGACATATCTGCCAAACTTTTGTTTTAACTTTTAAAAGCGACCTCAGACCTTGCTTAAGACTTCTTAATTAGATTCGATAGACCTAAACTCAGCCACAAAATCCCCAAAATTCAGACCTAATGATTAACCTTTATTCCATCAAATCTGTTTGGTGTTTTCAAGCACAAACAGTGTCAAAAGACACTATCAGTCTCTGGGGTAGAAATTAACTTTTGAACAAGGTAGTCCGCAGTCTGAAGTTCAAAACTAAACGCATACATGTGCTTATTTTGAATTCAATGCCGTTGCATATCTACCAATTTTCTTTGGACATTGCTGAAAAAAATACGCGTAAATTCGCGTGGGAATAATAAGGAGGCCGTGTTCTGGACACGAACTAGTTAGTATAGCAGACTTTTCAGGGAGTCAACACTGCTCCTGCTTATGTCAATCTGGGAGTCCGACAGTAAATCACGGAGTATTTGACTCTGGACTGCGTGAAATTTCGCACCCTGCAGTCTGTCTACACACAGTGACACACAAGTTGTCTGCTAGCTCACAACAAAGTTAATTACAAGTTTACAACAACATTTGTCATTTCCAATGAGAAAATTACTCAAATGTATCTTTTTAAAGGTTGACTGAGTGCATATCAACACTGACCTACTTAAGCCAAAACACAAACATTTAGCAAGTGTTTTGTTTTTTTCAACAGTCATGGATCTTGAAGTGTGGAGGAAAATTAAAAATGGCAGCCGATTATAAGGTCTGAGGCCATCTTAAAGTCAATTTAAGACATCTTAGTTAATTTTGCAATGACTGAGAACCCTATTTTTTAAACGATGAATAATCTTAGGAGAATTTAAGATGTTCTGAACCTTAGCCAGAGCTTAAATTTAAGCAGCGACTGAAATATTCTGGTGCCTTGTATCCAGGGGAAGTAAAAGCAGTAAGAGACGAAGGATTGGAAGTTTCTGTTATTATCAGGGCTGGCAGGTTTTGGAAATTGCCAACTCATGAAGATAGATTTCTTTACTTTGCCGATCAATTAAGAAGAGGCTCAATCCTCCAGAATTGTAAATGCTCATGAAAACTATGAATTTCCTGGTTTTGGTTAATGATTGAAAAAATGTATTTTTACATATATTGTTTTTAATATCATTTGCAAATGGTGGAAAATGAAATGTTGTATTGTATCATTTCCAGCTAAGTTTGTTGTTTCGTGTTCTTTTTTACATTGTAAGAATTCTAACTGTATATGATTACCTTTTTATTATTTAACTGTTTGTACTAAACTGTAAGTTGCGTGATTAGTTGTCACGATCAGTCCGATGAATTTTGGTTTTTTTAATTGAATTATAATTGGAATTGATTGTTTATAATGTGTGTTTAATTGTTAATTCATTGGGTAATAAATAGTAAAAACTGCGATTTTTGCTGTAAACTTCAGACAATTGAAAATGATTTTTTTAGACAATATATCTTTTTCCGATTACTGTCACGTCAGTCACAGTGAGAAAGGTCGCCTATGTGCTGTGCTCTTTATTGATTTCTAAACTTTTGAATATATTAATTTGAAGAATCTGTCTGTACACCCTACACACAATAGCCTACACGACGAACCTTAACTCGATTATGTAGCTCTACACCCGATAGCGATTACTTACCGATTTATTATGCATGCGTGCGTGCGTGTGTATCATGTAAACGTGCGTGTGTGCGTGCGTGTGTATGTAAACGTGGCGTGTGTGCGTGTGTACGTACACGCGCGTTCGTGCTGTGCGTGTCGTGCGTGTGCAGTACACGTGCGTGCATGCGTGAGTGCGTGCGTGTGCACGTACATGTGCGTGCATGTGCACGTACACGTGCGTGTGTGCGTGTGTACCTACAGCACTGCGTGCATCGCGTGCGTGCGCGCGTGTGCAGGTACACGTTCGTGCGTGCGTGCGCGCGTGTGCAGGTACACGTTCGTGCATGCGTGCGCGCGTGTGCAGGTACACGTTCGTGCGTGCGTGCGTGCGTGCGCGCGTGCATGTGCGCGCGTTCATGTGCACGTAGGCGTGCGTGCGTGCATGCGTGTGCACGTACACGTGCGTGCGTGCGTGCGTGTGCACGTACACGTGCGTGCATGAGTGTGCGTGCGTGTGCAAGTACGCGTGCGTGTGTACGTACATCGTAGTAGTGCTGCCGCCTATCGTGGAGGTTAAGCTAACTCGAGTTAAGCATCTACACGGGGCCTTAACTCGAGTTAAGGCCCCGTGTAGACGCTTAACTCGAGTTAAGGTTCGTCGTGTAGACGTAGCTTAAATACTTGGCGGAAGAAGGTACTAAAGCTTAAAGTAAAAGTTGTCTAAGATCTGAGCTGAATGTTTAGAAATGACAAAAAATCTTACGTCAGTTATCGTGGAATTGGAACTATGTGGTTAGGTATCTGCTACATGAGAATGGGAGAAAATGTGTCAGCCTTACTTTACGCAGGGGTGGGAACAGACAAGTTGGCTAGGGAGCCAATGCACACGTACAAACTATGAAAACTGACTGGAATGATTTAGTAGGAGCAAGCAATGTAGAAGGCTATCAGTATCAGTACATATTTTGTGTCTTTGATGTAAACTCATAAATTGCTAATATGCAGATCTATGTATTATGACTATGCACATGATGTGTAGTTAATGCTGCCTCTATCTAACAGGATATTTCTACCTGCAGGCTACACTTGTAGCCACAGTTGTAAAGTAAACCTGTTGTATAAGATGAATAGAGAATTTAACTATATCGGTATATTCATCAGATTATACATGTATTCTTCCTGTTGTGGTGCACAATATTGCACATTCTGAGGTGATTTCTCTTTGTTATTTGATGAACATGTGTAACGTTGACATTTAACTGCATTAACAATATTAGCATTGAACACTGTATGACAAGGCGACTGATCAACCGCGTATGCTGCCGTCATTATATGAGCACCCCCTAAATGTCAGCAGTACACTAGGTATATTATATGTACCCATTATTTATGTAAGTACTGTATTGTATGTTCCATATACAATGGTATGTTATATGTTTCATTCTTCTATTAATGGCAGTTCTTTTGTGTTGTTAGGATGTTGGAGGGCAAGACAAAATCCGCCCACTGTGGCGGCACTACTACACTGGAACGCAAGGCCTCATATTTGTTGTGGACTGTGCTGACCGAGATAGAATAGACGAAGCACGGCAAGAACTTCATAGGATAATCAATGATAGAGAAATGAGAGATGCAATTATACTTATATTTGCGAATAAACAAGATTTACCAGATGGTAAGTGAGAAATTAGTCAAGTTGTCGACTGCGTGCAACACAGAGCATTTCATATATATATATATTAACTAGCTGGGCTACCCGGCGATGCCCGGGATTTTTTGGGGGTTACTGCTTTTCTGCTATTTCATGCGTTTTGTGCTATTGCTTTTGCGTTTCAGCATTTCATGCGATTGCCTGATTTTGAGCCTGACTATAGTTGAGCGCTATAGGATTGCTGTTCTAGGATTCGTCTTGACTTTTCTGCTGCAGTGTATAGTCGAGCGCTAGGATTGCTGTTATTGTTAACTTTTCTGCTGCGCTAGTATTTTTTTGGGGGTGGGTCAAAGGTCAAGATGTGTAAACCGAGGGGAAATATTTCCCCCTTAACCTAAGGTATAGGAGGAAATACGGAATTGCGGCACAAATCTGAACGGCTCGACCTATGCTCTTAATATTCGGTGTATAGTGTGATGGGCAGGAAACTGGTAGGAATGGGGAGGTCACAGATCAAAGGGCAGTAGGGGAAAAGTCAGATGTCAGACATTTTCTGAAGACGTGGCCTAACGGACAGTGTGAAAAACCTGTTTGTTTCAGCGCTGACCTACCATTTTTATCACTTTATTGAAAGGACCATGAAATGTGCTTTCCACTGACGTGCGAAGAGTAAGTGTCTGATAATCTTTTGACCCTCAAGAGGAGGGTTAAATATGATGTCACAGTGTTCTCATATTCATGGCACATCCATAATCTAGAAAGCCCATAAGCCTTGATAGCCCAATGTCTACAGCACAGGATTACGGCTCAAAGGTCCTTGGATCGAATCCCATCAGATTTTTTATTATTTACCTGTTTTCTGTATTTTTCTATCTTTATCCATTTAACTATTTTTCTCCAATTAACGCAAATATTTACATGATTTATTTACAACAATTTCATTACAACAAATAATTTTTACAATGAAGGTTAGGGTTTGGGTCACATTAGGTGCATTCACACTGGCACGAATTAGCGGGCTGCAAAACCCGGTTTTTGCAGCCCGCTCGAAAAACTGCGCTTTTTACAAGTGTGAACGCAATTGGCTCACTAAATCGCGCTCCAAATAGCGCGCTCTAAAGACCACTTCCGACTGGGCTAATTTGGAATCAGCGCGCTTATTTGCACCGCGGCGTGATATTTGCACCACGGCGATTAGCGAGATATTCGCCTGTGTGAACAACGACACAATTAGCTCACTATTATCTCCGCTATTAGCGGGCTGAGCAGCGCGGTTTTTCTTGTGTGTGAACGTGCCTAATGCACCATAAAACAGGAGTTTCAGGCACGCGATTTGTATCAACCAATGGGATTTGGTAGGTATGCAAAATGCAGAAGGTTGCCGAAATGATGTGTACGCAACTGCGTATCTGCATATAGATCTGCGCCTAACAAAGGTGTCACTACGCACGACTTACATGTTACGTTTATAACCGTAGCAACAGACCTCAGATGAGCCCAGACGCTCTGCGGCTCTTGTTGTATACCGCATCTCCTTAGCTTCATTGTTGACTCTAGATTCAAGCTGACTGAAATCATTAGCTGCTTGTCATTCACCAATGATCTGTTGCCTTGTGGAAGTAAAGTGCCAACACACTATTGTTCATGTTATTTTCATTCATTTTATCTAGTAATTGTCCCCTAAATGAGATTTAAAGGTTTCAGGTTTATGTAGTGCTTTATATTCCTGGTTCTTCACAGTGTCTACTAAGTTCTAGTCTCTAGGCAGGGAAAAATTGATTCCAACAATGCTTCCTGATTATAAAGTCACGCAGCAATAAGGAAGTGGATTTATCTGAAGACCCGATGTTCCATGACCAGTGTTATAATTCTTAGTGTCTTGACAATGTCAATGGATATTACACTGCTTTGGCAACTCTATGGCAGGCTTAATACAAGATTAGTTGGTCTGATATTGATATTAAGCCATATTGGCCTATACATGAGCATTTACGCCTTGACATTGCCATGTTTTCAGTTAATTATTATTCCAAACTACTATATAATTTGTCTCCTACTTGTTTTATTTGCAGTACAACAACAGCATATTAAACTAGGTTTGGCACACATAGTCTGTCTGAGAACTATTTTGATATTTAGAAGTGTCATGATGGTAAATGGCAGTTTTACTTTTGTATTTCTTTAATTGTTTGATCAGCTGTTTTATACAAGTTGAAGTTGGGTCAATCTGTGACGACGATACCCACCGTAGGCTTCAATGTAGAAACTGTAACATACAAGAATGTTAAGTTTAATGTCTGGGTAAGTACAAAAGCTGTTACTATTTCTGTGTATTTAAAAGTATGCCTGTGGTGGTTGAAATTAGCACGTGCAGACAGTCTCAGTGAGATCTTTCGTTTTTAGCTCATCTGACGTAGTCAGATGCAGCTTGTAGAATCGCCGGGGGGGGGGGACTCGGGATGACAAATTTGGGGGGTCAAGGGTCAAAGGTCAATTTGTGTAAACCGAGGGGAAATATTTCCCCTTATTTTTTTTTTTGGACCTTGCCTTTGGTCGTCGTGACATGCTGATTAAGAATATATATGGTGTTAGGGGTGAGCTCTTACGGGGGGGGGGAGAAGATAGACAGAAGGACAGACACAAAAACAGGCTCGCCCTTTATGTAAGAGATTTAAGAGGTGAATAATCTTTTACTATAAATTTCAGGTAGATTATGCATGGATTTAGCATAAACAAAAAGTTGCTTAATAAAATAATAGTTATGTATAAATGTAATTACAATTCTGGGATTAGCTCCTAGTCTAAAATGTGCAAAATAAAAGCTCAAAAGCACAACTTTGTCAAGGAAACAGCATAGTGTCATTGTATGATTGTAGCACACATTTTTATCTTTTATATCTAAATAGTAAACATGTCTGATAATAGAAATATGTAGGTGCTTAGTATTTACTTTTCTTTACGCAATACGTATCCTGATATAATCTCAAATTCTCACTTAAGAATACACTCGAGGTTTTATGCGAAATTTCATAGATTTTTCAGTTTCATTCTTATTTGATGGTTAACACTAGGTAGGTGCCACCTCTGTACATGCTTATTTCTCCATACATGTCAGGGTTCTCCCTACGTTGCGCAAACGGGGCGCGCGCGCCCCGTTTGGGAAAACTCCCCCCTGTTTGAATTTCATCCTGGGGAGAACCCTGCATGTAACGATGCATGTGAACTTTCAGAGCATTTTGAGTGCCCGCGTATGTGTGTAGTGAGCCATGACTATTTAAGTGCACTTGTTCTGATGATGTCAGAGACTTGATCAAACCTGTCTGTTCACGGGATTCATTATGGCAGAATCTATTAGCATTACCCTCTCCTATTGCCATCCACTGCCAGTGATAGTTGAAATTGCTGCGCGGTTGATAATACCGTAATAGCATTTATGCCTCGATCGTTACATAGCCCGGGTTTGTTGACACCATCACACGTAGCTTAGTGACGTCATGCAGTACGCAACGATTGCGAGTTTCAATTTGCGATGGTAACCTAGTATTTTCTCACCATTTTTCAAGGTGCACAGAACATTTTACCAATTTAGTGGTTTCAGTTAGTCATGGATATGTCCCAGTAAGTACTAACAGTAGATGTTACACATGCGTTCATACATTTTGCACACAGACAGTAGATCATTGTGAAAAGTAGAAATGTCTCTCTGTCATTACAACTCGGAATTTAGTTTGACACTTGTTTTAATGGTAACACATTGCTGTGAAAAGGCGCATCAGGGTTGGATATTAAGCGCCGTCTTTTATGAGTTATGGTTCTATATTTGCATAAATTTGCAATCCGATCATATGCCCTAAATTTTAGGCAGTTTTCTTCGTCAGATGCAGCTTGTAGAATCGCACGATCGTCCGTCCGTCCGTGCATCAACAGTTGGGCACAAATCTTAACTGCTCGACGTACGGTCACGATATTCGGGACGTCGGGGGGATCATCAAAACGAGTTGGGATGTCGAAGCTGGGGGTCAAAGTTCAAAGGTCAAGAGGTGTAAAAGAAGGGGGAACATTCCCTCCTTAACTTAAGGTATAGGGAGGAAATGCAGTTTGTGCCGCAATTTTTAGAAGCCTAGGTCGAGCCGTGCCCATTGACCTTTGACCTGTGACCTCCAATTTCGGCACAGTGATGGCTTTTCCTACCATGATGCTATACACCGACTATCACGCAGGGCAGATTTTAGACATTTTCTGAGGACATGGTCTGACGGAGCGATTGGAAAACTTTTTTGTTTCAGCAGTGACCTAGCATTTTTATGGCTTTATTGAAAGGACCATGAAATGTGCTTTCCACTGACATGCGAAGAGTAAGTGTCTGTTTGACCCTCAAGAGGAGGGTTAAACATTGATTTGTTGACTGTCTGCGTTATGAAAGAATTTGGCCTGCCGGGGTTTGCTAGTGTAGATAATCTATACATGCCTGTGTATGAGGCTAGCAAGGTCCACATGTAGAAATGCGGAAAGCCAAGTTTGGATTGAAGAAGGCTTTATGCTCCTTAAATCGTCTATTCAGATTTCTATGGCAATTTCTGTACTGTCAGTATGTTACATGTAACGTAATGCCACTGCCAGTGCATGTGGTGGTGGTACTGTGTAGTTTTTTGCCTGCGTTAATTGGTTACAGGTTGGCAGCTCTCTATTGCAGCCTGTGGGCTTGCGTAGGTAAATGGATGAGTGCTTACCTATTTCTGTCTTGCAAATAGTTTTTGCTACTACGTACGATGGGAGCTTCCATCTTTAATCTGAAGACACTTAAACGTACGCGCCATCTCGTGGCACTGTTTCGGCGTGTATGTGAACACATTTGGGACTAACAGGGTTTACTAGAATCCCACCACTCCACCACAGAGTCACCGCAGTAGACGTTAGATGAGCGCTGTCGCTCCGCGGCACTTGTTTTCTATAAATATCAAACTGAGAGAAAAATTATGACGTGAGATTTTGGTACGTATTGTGCTTAACGTGTGGCGAAAAATTTGTTTTCATACTCTGTGGTAATTGAGAAATATCCAAAATACCATTTTTACACAAAAACTCCAAAATTTGTGTTGTCACATAATTAGGTGCTGGAAATTTTATGAAATTCTTTGGCTTGAGCACAGAGATACATATCATCTATGAATAAAGTGTGGGATTGATTCGATTCATTGGTCAGTAAATGTTTATTCTTCATTGGAGCAATACCCGTGCAAAAGCTTGAGTGTATCCTTAAATGCAATGTCGTTTTTCTTGCCAAACTAAATCTGTTTCAAAAGAAATATTTGCTTATTTGACAAAAGGCTCATGAAAAACTCATAACGGTCATGCTTCTCATTCCTCCTCTCTCCTTTCGTGTGTCATGTTCCTGAACATTAAAATAAATAGTGGAATCAGTCGTACGTGCATTTGTTCCCTTTGATATGTCTATTCAGCATTTCAGCAAATTCAATTTGTCTTCAATTTGTTTTTGCTTTTTCTAGCGATGAAACCTCATGAAATCCAAGAGAAACTTGGGCTTACACGTATCCGAGATCGCAACTGGTACGTTCAGCCTTCGTGCGCGACGACAGGAGATGGTCTTTTCGAGGGGCTCACATGGCTAACATCTAACCACAAATCATGAGGTCCCTAGCAACTTAACAGAGACGTCGCCGTGTCCTCTACATAATTGCGAGCAACAGGGAGAGCCAGGTGGACAAGAGACGTTTTATGTAGCGTTTTTGTTTGCGGCGTTGGTTGCGTTTGTATTCGTGTACCGCAGCATTCCATCCCTACGTGTGTGTTACTGTAATTCCATTGCTTCTTGGCTGCCATTATCTCTTGGCCCCTGGTAACCTGGCCTATCACACTAACTTTAAACACTTAGGATGCATCATTGGCTGTAATAGTTAAAAGAAATAGCCCCATGCAGTGATGATATTCAATTGTATATTTGAGTTAATATACTTGAGGCTGTAAGGATCCTATATTTGAGATAAAAATGTCATTTAGTTTCTAGAAATTCAAATTATAAATTGTACAGCAGATGTGGTTATTATAATTATTATTATTATTATTATTATTATGATTATTTTACGGGAGCAATGTTCTCGACGTAAAGTATCCTTTAGATTTTATTTGGCAAGAATTTGTGGTTGTTGAATTGGAGATGCTTTTCTTCCCCATCTCCACCACGTGTCTGACTGCTAAAAAATCTCTATAGCTTAAGCTTCTGCACTCGGTAATGGGCTCTCAACTGTAATGATACAAGGCTAGTAGCAACGCCCATAGCCATGCTGGGCAGTCAAAGCATGTTTATCTTTCGTAGGTCAATACTTTGCCTGCGAGTTTGATAATGATGACTTAAGCAAACGTATGATTTTGTCGTTTCGTACAAACGTAAGGGCTCTTGCGTTTTGCTTAGTCGCCACCTGGTGGCATAGAGGTAGATCAGGAGGGTGTTAAATGGCGATTGCATTCTCCTAAGATGCGCAATTTTGTATTTTTGTTGCTGTACATATGCGCAAGAGGTGAGTCGACCGCTTGTCAGTGTTAGGAGACGACGTTACATAGGGAAGGTGAAAACAGTAGCTCGATTTTATAACTAAAGCATAAGAGATCGTCTCTCTCGAACGGCCACGAGGTGACATGGGAGGCAGCCGACAAGATATGAATGGAAACTCAACGTAGATGAGTCGTGTATAGTCAGGAATACTAACATACGATAAGTTCATATCTTGTGTGTGTACGTATGGAAGTTGCTTTACGCTGCCTTACCCATGTGAGTGATGCCAGCCAGCCCTACACTGTGTTGGAATTTTCTGCATCTTGTATCCGTAACGATATAGTTGATGCATCATGGCCACTATATCTCTACGTGTATATACAATAATTTGATCAGATTAATTTTTTAGCTTGTTGCATTCATTTGTGATCTGAGGTGTACTACTGCTGCTGCCCGAGAGAGCAGTAAAGTCATCAAAGTCATCAGTTGATACTAAACATGTCTGCATTTATTGTGTTATGTTAGACAGTTTTGCTGATTTTCAGCACTGGGTGATTATTTTGTCGGTCGTTTGTCTCACCGAAACTCAGACTAGCCCTTGCCACAAGCTGCAGAATTTTCAGCAAATCTGATGATATCCAATAGCTCAAGATAATGCTCACTAAACTGGCAAGCTCCTGCACTTGCCATACCAGACAATGAATAAGACGACCTGCTAAACTGCAGTGCCGGTAAATGTCTCTTTGACATATATAATACTGCTGCTTACAGTTTGAAGCTGTTGTTGTTTATTATAAAAATGCTTAGATCCTGCACACGTGATACCATGGTAAAAGCGATATTATTTGCCTGCCATGAAAACGTTATGGGGCACATTCTCTAATTGATTTATTGTAGATCGCCGGTTCGGGTGAGGTCAATAGTGTGCAGTCAGTGCTGCTCAACTTTGCATGCTCGGGTATTACCATTTGCTACTGGTAATAACCAACACCCATTATGCTCTCATATCAGTTAAACGTTATTTTTAATCTCGTCATGCAGCATGTAGGTAGTCTCAATTTTAACTGCATTATGAACGTGGTCAGGTTGTTTGCTGGCTAACGTTGCCCTCGTTATATCCATTTGTCAATAGACACACATATGGACAACTTGTGACTAGCTTTGAAGAGTCCCCCACCTTAATGTAACATCTCAAAAGTAATGATTTCTAATAAAATGGTTATAAAAACCCCTATTAACATTTTCATGTTGTTTATTGAGAATGTAGAGGAATGTCATTGTTATCGACTAGCATCAAATTGCTAAGAGTTTGGCTTATATGATGGCTTATGCAATGGTGCATTCGAAATTTTATTGACATATGAATGTCCAACCAAGATCACCTTCTAGGCATTACTGCAGTCATCTTTAAACCGCTATATTTTCACTAGTGAACTCGAATGAACACTGAAACTAATCAGTAACATAATTAACAGATTGTCTCTTACTTATGGCACTAGTGTCGTGGTTTCAATACCTTGCATGGTTATCACTAATATCTATTAAGTTGCCCGATTCCTATTATGTTGATGTTTCCATCACGCTATATATGTAATAATAAACAGCAGGAAATTCTAAAAACAAATGTACAATGACACTGAACTGTATGTATTTCACTCAAATAATATACCAAGAAACGAATGTTTTTCAGTATGTGCCATTTTTAAAACATTCTTTTCAGATATCATTTTAAACATCACGTATTATGATTGTTCCTGAAAATACTCCAATATATTAAATTGCCTCGTGTTAAAAAAGGTAAGCTACGGCCAAGTTAAAGGTACGCATCTCAATCCTTCAAAGGCTACGATAACCAGTTACTATATATATGCACATAAGTAAAGTGAACTTACACATACACAAGTATTTGTAGAGTAAATTATTCTGCTGCGTGGTATTTGAGCATGAACTGAACATGGGAGACAACATTTAATTTAATTCTATATAACCTTAATATTTATATTAGTCAATTATGCATGAATGAAATTGGATTGAAGTACACCACATCTAATGCACACAATTACAATTCATGAGCTTTGTGGACCAGTTTTCTCACAATGTGACTATTTGACTGTGCATTTTACAATTACACTGTAGATGTGAATACTACTACTAGTGGTGGGTGTTTTTTATGCTATTCCAGTAATGGTCTATGTAGTAGCTGGACTTCAAGAGTAGTCACAAAGTGAAATTTAAATAGTGTAAAATGCAGTGACGATCAATGCTAAACTTCACAAATGCAGCACATGCTTGCAGTTCCCATTACAATGAACACATTGCATATCAGTAAACAATACATTAATTGATGTTATTCATACGTAGTACAATAACTAATAATGTTCAAAATGACAAACAAGCCTTGCCACAAAGTCAAACACGTGAAAGATACAACGATCTAATGACCTTTTTAAAATATAGAAGCACTAATGCTGATTAATCAGCTTAGTCATGTAATAAAGGAAACAAACTTGTGATATGACATATTGCAGCATAAAAAGCAATTAATTAAATAAACGTTATATACACATACAATAGAGTAACATCTATGCTGTTCATGGACACTGACTATTGTGTTCCAATATTATATGGATCAAGTTTAACCAATATTTCAAGCGTCTTTTACTGACGTCTGTTGCTGAGAAACTTCATCAATGGTAGGTTTGCCTGCAGTATGGCTTTCACTGTGTTCTGTCTTGGAGACTCCAGTCTGCAGAGAACCAAAATTCTTATTTAATAAATAAATATCCTAGTCTGTATATGTCTGTATGTTACTGCATACCTGGTAATTTAATTGTGATAATTAATAAAGCAGTGCCTCATAAGCCCTTTATTGATCAATACTGGCCAAAATCAATGCTATTATAACAGATTACGTATACAGAGAAAGATAATTGTGTTATGTAAAATCACTGTAAATTTTATAGCCAGTTTTTCAAAAATAACTGATCATGCTAAATGTATTAATAATGGTTTAAACTCTTTAAAATTTGCAACACAAATTTACACACCACTGTTGTTAAACACATATTTTTCTAAACATACATTTTTCCAACGTTGAAATGAATAATCTTCTATGTCGTGTTTAGAGTATAGTGCACGATTGCTTTTCCTTGAATGGATTTTCTGACTGTGGGCCTCCATTCAACAGCCAGTCCACTGCTGCATGCTGCTCACAGTATGACTGCAAACTGTAAAAACAAGAGATGCACATACTTTATACGAAGTGGCTATATGCCCGGCAGCCGGGAACGGTCTTCGATTTCCTAAATGCCAAGCAGTTTTTAATTTTCGGTGTTTAGTTAGAGCTGTATATTCGAACTAGCCCAATTCTCCTAGCTTCGGATCACTGAGCGAACGAACTCGCAATCGACACTTGGAAAATATCCGACGGCTGCCGGGCACGGTCTTCGATTTCCTAAATGCCCGGCAGTTATGAATTTTCGGTGATTTCTCAAGTAAACAGGAGGGTTAGGGTTAGGGTGCCAGGCATATAGCCACAGCGTACTTTATACCTTCAGTGCTTCACTCAGCAAGGGATGAAGGCTCAATGAATTAATCCTAGATTATTTTTTTTTATTTATTTATTTAGGCAATTATCCATCATATACAATACATTGCATACTTTTACAATAAAAATTTGAATTCATAAAATTGGATAATTACCAAGGATATATACATAAAAAGCATGACTAGCACACTTATTTACATTGTGGTCCTTGTTTTGCTATGCCTTAATTGAATCTAACAATTGTACTACTATCAGAACCAACTATTGAAATATAGAGATTTGTAGTTTTAATCGGTCATACAATGGTACATTTTCACAAGACGATACAAACTTTTCTTATGACTAATTTCAACCGAATTCTTTTAATGAAAAACATACTCCTCTGCCTCTAATGATTCTACCTTTTCCATCAGACATTTCTTAACACTATACTTAAAACTAGAATAAACAGAATTTGTCCTAACTTAATTGCTGTGGTAGAGAGTTCCAAGCTTCAATTGCAGTATAAGTAAAAGAGTTTTTCCCACTGCTTCCCACCCTCGGTTTAAAAATAGACATCTCACCTTCCCTTGTATTGAAACTATGGACTTCTGACGTTAACATGAAACCTTCTGTCATATACTGTGGGCCGAGATTATGTAATATTAGGATTATTAGCACACCGGATTAGTCAAGTACGTTTGCGAAAATGAGGGCCGGGCCGGGTCCCAAACTAGGAGTAGGATCAATATAGCAAAACGCCATTAAATGATTAATATTATTACGCAGTACTAGTACTAGCAGTAGTAGTAGTACCTACTAAAATTTAATTAGTTTAATTAACAATATTTTTTCTCATATGACATATAGACATCGGAAACATATAGGCCTATATCAATTATCATTATATGAATATGATATAATAATTAATATGAAAAGATACGAAAAAGCCATGTTACTGTTCGCGTTGTTTGTGTAGAGTAATTACCAGAGAATGCAAGCCAAAACCCCACCCTGGCACCCAGAGAGAATGCCTAGCACCTACCATTGGCAATTTGGCATTGTACCAAGTCTACAGTCAGACTACACTGCCAGTGCCACTGCCGGGGACGGCTTTACAGTGAGTTTACTGCTGATTAATATGGATCGATATTGCCATAAATTACTATAATGAAATGACTTACTCTGCAATGGCTTGAGAAACAGGAATCCGCTGTATACTAGCTTCTTGCTTTAGCTGCATAACTTGCTTTTTCATTGCCTGAACCTGCGACATTTTTGCTTTATTCCGTTTGGTCCGACGAGGAAAAGATGCTCAGCTTCCCTATCCCTGATCGATGCGGGATCTCGCGTGAATTCGTACAAGGGCCAGTGCATCCGGGTATCCTGTGTCTGGCGTACGTGTAGACTGGTACTCGCTCCCACCTCGATTACTCGATGGGTGGATAAGTGGTGTGGCTCTAAGCCGATAGGTGGGACCGGGTACCAGTCTAACGCATAGGGTGTTGCTATGGGCTGAGAACAATATATACAGAGAAGTGAAACGGATTGGTTATACGTGATCACGTGCCATGGTGCCATGTTTATGCGTA
>NW_014577138.1:32095-32965 GCF_000485595.1 Priapulus caudatus | reverse complement strand
AATTGCAGTGTATTTCAATATCACGAGCTACCTCATCTGCAACCTTTTGCCATCTTGCTAATAGTGCAAGATTTGTCATTTGAAAGCAAGTTTGTGCATTACATTTGGTGATGACGTATGTACCATCACAGAGGCATACTGTGTATAGTGGCTTCCATCCCGCTGTTTGGAAATCTAATGTGTGTTTTGTGAGGATTGCTTTTGTGCAGTGCACCGAGCATGCAGAGTTGCATTCTTAGAGCGGGTTGTCTTTAAGTCCTGTTTTGTTGCCTCCGTTTGCCAGCTCGAGTTTCGTTTACACTGGAATATACTAGTTTGGAACTTATATAGTGTATCCAGTGCTGTGGTATGGTATGTACCTTTTGCCATCTTTTAAAAGCGAATACAGGAGGGAAGAACAAGTTTACTTGGGAAGCATACACAATGCAAGGGCAAGCCATATACAGCGTTGTCTATTAAAAACCCTGCTGTTTTAACCTAAACCTGACGTTGTCTTATGCCAAATAACATATACTGTATGTGCAATAATATATATCCTTATACATTTTATAAGTTACCTGCTCTTAGTACTAGTATTAGCTCTTGGTACATAAGATATTAACAGCTTTTGATATATTGACGTTACAACCATATTCAATGATACAACTACATTGTTAGTAGATATTTATATCCTAAAAGTGTGCTTGCTGTACAGTATTTATTTATTTATTTAAAGATGTTACATTGGTAGAAGATATATCAACATGAGCTTGCAAGCTCCTCACCGGCAGTGCAATAGTTCTTAAAAGAAAAAATTCTACTGAGGAGATATGTTACCAATCGCCTTGAAGCCGGGAGGGTGGGGTCGAAGAAATCGGCAAAACTCAAAAA
>NW_014577138.1:22655-27995 GCF_000485595.1 Priapulus caudatus | reverse complement strand
TAAATTCGCGTGCAACTTAACAAATAGCACGAGTTACCTCACCTGCAACGTTGGGTAATAATGCAGGATTTGTTTTAATGCCCTCCGTGCAGCAGACTTGCTTGTTGCAGTGTATTTCAATATCATGAGCTACCTCATCTGCAACCAATCCAGCACGGATTGCTGGTGCACTGCACAATAATGCAACTGCATGCTCGACAACCCGCTCTAAGAGGCAACAAAACAGGACTTAAAGTACTAGTTCGGAACTTATATATAGTGTATCTGGTGCTGTGGTATGGTATGTACCTTTTGCCATCTTTTAAAAACGAATACAGGAAGGAGTAGTTAGGGGAAATGCACCCCCTCGGAAGAACAAGTTTACTTGGGAAGCATACACAATGCAAGGGCAAGCCATACACTGTTGTCTATTAAAAACCCTGCTGTTTTAACCTAAACCTGACGTTGTCTTATGCCAAATAACATATACTGTATGTGCAATAATATATATATCCTTATACATTTTATAAGTTACCTGCTCTTAGTACTAGTATTAGCTCTTGGTACATAAGATATTAACAGCTTTTGATATATTCACGTTACAATCATATTCAATGATACAACTATACATTGTTAGTAGATATTTATATCCTAAACGTGTACGTGCTTGCTGTACAGTATTTATTTATTTATTTAAAGATGTTACATTGGTAGAAGATATATCAACATGAGCTTGCAAGCTCCTCACCGGCAGTGCAATGAAAAAAACAGTTCTTAAAAGAAAAAATTCTACTGAGGAGATATGTTACTGTAGTTAACAAACATACGCATGCAACACACAAAGAAAAAAGGAGCATGGCGGATGGAGTCGAACAAGTACAGCAATAAAATGCAAAGATATGGAAAGATATGTCTGGATGCTTGAGTCTATACTGTCGGTAGAGTGCTCGATGCATTAAGTTGCAGAGCGTAATAAATTGTAATTGCGTAAGCGTGAAACTCGGAGTAACAGCTAAAAGTGATGTCTTGTCTTTAATTTATCTACAGACTACAATTTATATATATATCTATATATATATAAATTATATATACATGTATAAGGATCAGATGCAAAAGTGATACAAGTATCAGACATTATGGAGAAAGGAATACAGTAGCAGCTGAGTTGAATTGATTGATTCATTTCGAAGCACAGCCCAGTTTATTGCATTTTTATTAAAACGCTAATTCCAGCGCGATTGAATTTCATTCCAGACAGGCATTTCCATATTCGTTCCAGGCTTCCTGACCTAACTAAATGAATCCTAATTTGGCTAAACATTTTTCAGACCAATTTAGCCAAATTGTAAACTTTTTTTTTGTCCAGCTCAAACCCTGCAGTAGAGAATAAAAACAAATTTAATTGATTTGTCGAAATGTCGATTTACTACACTATAATCCCTAATTACACATAGTTTATGTATATATACGTATATATATATATATATATATTAATAAAAAAAACAGCAACAGAGCATCAGCATCCTGGAATGACAAACATGTATGGATATCGACAGACACACCAAATGAGAGATGCACCAGATGAGTGTGCTAAATGGACAGACAGAGAGACCGGCAAATGGATGTGGCATTTTTAATCAAAAGGACGAAAGGTACCAGAGCGAGTGACTATAGCAACATGCGCCTGCGAAATCTCGAACACTTACGTACCATCTGCTCTTGCTAAGTATACTGCTTCTTAATGTGCTTTTGCTCTGTGCATTTTTCCACTTTTACTAGTTGAAATTCATGAGAAGTGATGCGATCAGGGGAGGCGCCCAGGGTTTCCTGCAATTGGGAATAGTTAATTTGCTCAGTTCTATACATGTATTCAATTGATTAAAGTTGAAATTTATTGAACTAAATCTATATTAAAAGTGTAACCGACTAAATGACACTTGGTCCCATCTCTACTTCCACGATTAAGAGTATTTTTCACCACTACTGCATTAATCAGATAGAGATGAGGCAGATGGTTGGATGTGATATAGAAATCAAAAGTGAAAGGCAGCAGTGGAGGAGGAGGATCCTTGGTAGTTATCCAATTTTATGAATTCAGAATTTATTGTAAAAGTATGCTATGTATTGTATATGATGGATAATTGCCTAAATAAATAAATAAAAAATAAATAAAAATGACTAAAATTAACGCTAAACTTTCGATGGAATCAAAAACGAAAGATAGGTACTGTCGCAGGCAGTAATTTCGATTGCATATGATATGATATTACTGCCCACTGGGTGTATTAATTATTATTATGATTATGGTGGTCTACAGACTACAGACTGCAACTTTGAACTTATAAGTTATATTTATAACTATAGACTATAGTCTATACTAATCACTAAATCAGTACAAACGTGGTGTTCTATAATAGTATAACCTTTAAATACTATTTAAGAAAATGAAACAGTTTTATACAGCCAGAAATAACTACTTCTTGAGTTTTATACGTTTTGATTTAACTGATGTATGCGCTACAAACGTAGGCATACATGTGCACACAAACTGCACTGCAGTTCGAACTCTACAACCGACATTCAATGATTCATTATCCTTTATCATTTATGTTAATTACGCATTACTTGTGCTTATATGTTAATCAAACATGCCTAAGAGACCTAACGTCGATTTACCACAGTTATAAAGGCATTATATATAGTTTAGTTTGTTAAAAAGATCACCTAAAATACTGTCCTGGCTGTATAGCAGTCACCAACCGGCGTCTCTTTTACGCATAAACATGGCGCCACAGCGGTGGCGTTTCACTTCTCTGTATATATTGTTCTCAGGAACTAACCAGCTCCGGTACGAACCGTGCTGCCATCTTGCGGCCCACACCGGCGGGACGCCGGGCAGCAGTAAGCCAAGCTTAACAGCCGGTTCTACGGGAACTATTTAAAGCCTAGCGTGGACCGGTGATGCTACCAGACATCGGCGCTCTCTTCCCTCTCAGCCTCCCGCGCGCTCTCTCTCTCTCTCTCTTTCTTTCTCTCTCTCTATCTCCCACACGTGCACCCGGTGTATTTGTACTAGTGTAGGTCGCGGGCTTCAGTAGCTGAGATGAGGAGGCAGCAGCGAGCAAGGCTGGACTGCAGACTGGAACATACAGACACGGCGATGTAACGACGCGGGCAACGTAACGCAACGCAACGCAACGTAACGTCATCGACACGCAACGTAACGCAACGCAACGCAACGTAACGTCATCGACACGCAACGTAACGCAACGTAACGTAACGTAACGTCATCGACACGCAACGTAGCGCAACGTAACGACATCGACACGCAACGAGAGGTGAGTGATCGTTACTGCATGCACTAGCTCTCCCGTCCGTCTGACGGAGAGATAGAAGATGATCGGCTTGTCATCCAAGGATTGTCGCTGAACCTAATAACTTCACTTAAATCTTTCGTGATGGGCAAAATAAAGCACGTAAATGCGTATGTAGTGCACTGATAAATGTTAACGGGGGAATGGCGGACGTAAGATGAAATCAGGGGTGAATACGGACAGAATCTGTTATTATTTACCCCTGATGAAATATAGAGAACGATAGAACGTATACGCGTACGTAGTGCGTAGATGAAAGATAGTTAACAGGGAAATGGTGCAGGTACGATGTAATAAAGATAAGCTGGTCTTACGGGTTCGTTCTGCGGGACTCAGCGGAATAGCAGCAGTCCGAGCTAAGAATGACTCTGCAAGGACAACTTCGCACTTCACACAAACACACAAACACACACACGCCCCCCCCACGCAAACACACACACACACACACACACACACACACACACACACACACACACACACACACACACACACGCGCGCGCGCGCGCGCGCAAACTACTGCCGGCGTGAAATGAGCTGCTGTTTAAAAGAAAAACATCATTAAGCACTCATAACGCCGAGGCTGTTTGAAAGACGCGGATGGAAGGCTGGTCATGGACGAGCAATAACGCTGTTACAGCAATCACGAACCGCACGAACACAAACAAATACTGATGTTTGTGTTTCTCCCTCTCGTGTTTTTGACAATCTCGTTACGGGCCGCAACCTTACTCTCGCTCGGTTGATGGACACAGAGAAGAAAGAAATCTGTTCCTATACTGTTCTATAATTAGATGTTATATTGTCTACACGGGTTGTTAAAGGCCGCAAACTATAACCAACTAACTCACTCCATAGATGTGTGAGATGCCATATGTCAACGTGTGTTAGATACATATACTTATTCTGATTATTTTTCCTATTACTTCACTTGAATATGGTTTCTAGGTCGGTTAGACCAAGTTAGACGAGTTTTAACTCATCACTGAAACGACGACTTTGCGGCACTTCGTTGCAAAACATTGTTTTTATATCGTCATGTCGAAACGACGGTTGGTTAAACCCGCCTGTCAATCACACGAGACGGATAGATCTGACAGCAGAATTTACCGGCAGTTAAGACGTTGTAGAGCACAGAGAGAATTAAACACAGAGAGAGAGAGAGAACGGGAGAGATCTGATTTCCTCACAGTTATTCTCCTCTCATCTCGAAACCAACACAGGGAACGTGCGGGTAGACATGCGCAAATATCAAACCAAAGTACAGACAGTACACCAGCTTACACCACGGGCATTATTTACCAAACCATTAGTACCGCGTGGATTTAGCAAGCGATTTGTAGCAAGGGTTATATAAGCATAACCGAAAACATTCAAACATTCATGTGTACAGCCGGATATGTGCCGCATTGATGAAAACACGCGGCCGTTGACTGGATTGCCATGTTCAAGGCGTCTCTGCACCACATGTAAAATTCTAACATCTTCCAGTAGTCGTCTATGGTACAGAGATATATGGCTAATAGAGCTGAGAGGGTCTATGCCCCAAAGGGTACTGCCGAAACGTACCCTGGGTACGGTCCGGTATACCGGAGCGTACCCTGGTACTATCTAATATGCCGGACCGTACCTCGCCTACTCCACTAACGAGTCTAGGGAGTCGCTTACGCCTACTCCCTAACCCTAAGCTTAACCCTAACCCTAACCCTAACACTAATTCTAACCCTAACCCTAACCCTAACCATATCAAATAGTTACCAGGGTACGTTCCGGTATACCGGACCGTACCCGGGGTACGTTCCGGCAGTACCCTGGGGGGCATAGACCCTATGAGCGCTACTAGAGAGAGAGAGAGAGAGAGAGAGAGAGAGAGAGAGAGAAGAAGAGAGAGAGAGAGAGAGAGAGAGAGAGAGAGAGAGAGAGAGAGAGAGAGAGAGAGAGAGAGAGAGAGAGAGAGAGAGAGAGAGAGAGAGAGAGAGAGAGAGAGAGA
>NW_014577138.1:18489-20989 GCF_000485595.1 Priapulus caudatus | reverse complement strand
CTCTCTGTCTCTCTCTCTCTCTCTCTCTCTCTCTCTCTCTCTCTCAATCTCTCTCTCGTTCTCTCTTTCTCTCTATCTCTCACTCTCTCTCACTCTCTCTCTTTCTTGTTCTTCTTGCGCGCGCTCTCTCTCTCTCTCTCTCTCGTCTTTTTTTTCTTTGCTTTCTCTCTCTCTCTCTCGCTCTTTCTCACTCACTCTCACTTACTCTCTCACATTCTCTCTCCCCCCTCAATCTCGGGCACTCTCTCTCTCTCTCTCTCTCTCTCTGGCGCGCGCGCGTTCTTTACCGCTCTTCCTTTTCTTCCTCCCCCTTCCCTCTCTCCCCCACTCCATCTCTCCTTGAGGCAACACAAGCCTCTATAGGTCAGACGACTATTAGACGATGGGATACTGGAGCGGGAGCGGGAGGCTGTGCGGCAAACGGTGGCAGTGACGCGTGTCTGTCGCAAAAAAACTGCACTCCCGAATTATGTATAAATAAACATATGCTTATACATGTGCTCGTGCGTGAACGTGTGCGTGTGTGCGTGCGTGCGCGCGTGCGTGCGTTCACCTAGCTCTCTATCACGTGTGGAGACGGTTAAAGGTTTAGCATCGCGATCTAAATGAATTCTGCAGGAAAACAAGCATCTGCGTATAAACACACGCGCCATGTCGACCATTTTTTATCTCTCAGCGGCGCTATATATAGCGACTGATTGAGAACCGGTGGAATTAGGAACACGTGCTCGAGCGCTTTAACACTATATCGCTTGTCGCCGGCGGCGCGTGTCACGTGGTGCGATGTGCGGTCGACACGGGTTATGTGCTTTAGAGTTAAGTGCTTCCCTGCATGGTATGTGCTATACAGGCCCGTAGCCAGCTTTATATTGGGGGGGGGGGGGGTTCGTTCGAACCCCCCGAACCCCCCTTGGCTACGGGCCTGCTATAGATCACATAGTGCTTCCTTGCATGCAGGGCGGTGGTGTTGACTGCACGCATGGTCCCGCTATATAGCGTTCATACATGTGTATCAGATTCTGTAGGAAGCAGAGGGAAGTAAAGGGGGCTAATGACAAGACACCGCAATCGTTCAACATGCGCTTATAACGTTTAAACTTTGACATTTTTTTAACAGTGGCGTCTGTTTTCTTTCAGAAATTCATCAACGAAGAGATTCATTACGGTCGATGAGGGCGCCACCTGTGGTCAGTAATGCGAACGATTGTCCAGCAGCAGCAGTCCAGAACAACGTACTGACGACGACGATGGACGAGCCAGCAATGTCACGAGGTCAGACGTGTGTCACGGACGTGACGTATAACTAGGAGGTCATGTTTTTAGCTAGACGGCCAGCAGGGGGCGCTGCGTGTCACTAGATCCGGGTAACAACTGCGCGACCTCCGGTCTGTGTCCAGCGATGAGAGATTCGCTGATGTTGAGCGCCGAGAGAGACCTAGCGTTATCACACGGTTGAAGCAAGAAAGCTAGTTCATTTTAACGCGCTTCAAGCTCGGGAACTGATTGTAATCAGACGCCGTGCGTGGGTGGGAAGATGTCACGTGGACCAACACAATTAGTAGCGTTGCCATGGCAGCATCGCACGCGCAGCAGGCGAGAGAGAGAGAGAGGGGGGGAGGGAGTCGGACGGGGGGGGGGAGAATGTTTTAACGGTGTTAAAAACAGTGTAAAACACGGCAGAGATAACACAGGGATAGCGGCGGGATGTCGTAAATATTACCACACGCCGTATTTTTATTGTACGTACGACCGTTGATTTATGGTTATGTGAAAACGCTGTGCGGTCGTACAACACAGCAGACGCTACATGACGTAACAGGCGGTAAATATTGTAAAGCTGTGGAAGATATTTGTTGTCCGTACTGCCAAACTTGGCATCGTGTTCTAACGCGATATCTCTAGCATATCTCACCCCCCTCTCTCTATGTCGTGCGCGCTATTCGTGCAGAGACCTGCGTCTCACCCCCCCTCTCTCTATGTCGTGCGCGCTATTCGTGCAGAGACCTGCGTCCCTGTACTGTGTTGTTATACTTTGAGGGAAGTCGGAAGTAGTGGTCGGTGTAGTATGTGGTGAAGGCTTGCAAGTAAGAGCGAGTATACAGGCTAGCCGTAGCACTGACCCACGGGCGACGTGTTAGATTGGCCAGCTGAGAGCTATATAGAGAGATGCTGGTTCAAAGCCCTGCTGTTGAAATCATTACATCCGCACGCATGCTGAACGCAGGGAGATGCCGCGGTCCGCCGCGGTCCGGTGTGTTTACAAACAACGAACGTCGCAATGCCCATCACGGAGGTTGACGGGTGACAGACGCTGCTGCCACCTGTCGCAAGATGTTGTCCTGACGAGTTATTGATGGGATCGACTGCTGGGGTTTCACGTCCATCCATCAACCCATCTGTCTATCCGTCCGTCCGTCCGTCCGTCCGTCCGTCCGTCCATCCATCCATCCATCCATCCATCCATCCATCCATCCATCCATCCATCCATCCATCCATCCAT
>NW_014577138.1:3223-17847 GCF_000485595.1 Priapulus caudatus | reverse complement strand
ACACACACACACACACACACACACACACACACACACACACACACACACACACACACACACTCACACGTACATACATACACACGCGTGCACTTAGTAGATGTGCAAACATACATGAGTGGCTACCGCAGGAAGGAGAGAACCTTGCTGTATATAATTAGCTATAATATAATATAATTGCTATATATAATTGCTGTATATAATTGGCAGATAAGATTCGCGCGTCTGAGTGACTTAAAAAGCTGCGTAATTAGGAAAATCTACTTAATCTAGTCGTTGCAGATAAAAACCCGCCAAATCACTTCTCAGCTTTCACAGCGAAGATGCGGATGATGATACAGTATCATGGGATGCCGCGTTACGACACAGTTGCAATATTGTTTTTCAATTTCTACTCTCACGAGCATTTCTGCATGATGCCGCCATGTTTTACGGCGTACTCGGTCATTTTTATCTGATCTGATCTGTTATTACTCTGCACGTCATTTTAAATGTTCTACGAAGATTTTAGACCTCGTCTGTAGGGCTAGATAGTCAACTTTTACTTATATGTCTCAATTTTTATTTATCAAATTTTTACTCTCGGCTGTGACGAGTTTCAGTATACTAGCGCGCACGTGACCAACGGTCAATCAGTCACGTGCAATGGCGTCGAGCAGCCTTCGAACGGAGCTACCGCGCATGCGCACCACGAACATGAGGAGTTTCCAGCCCTTACTGCTGCCTTTTGGCAGGACACTTACAACCCAGGAGAGGAAACAGGTGCGCATTCTCTTCATAAATAAATGTGATCTGTCTGTGAAATTGCCTCCCTAACACGAATTTGCGCAAAATCGTCTCGTACCCTAATAACTGTGCGCTATGCTTATAAAAATACTTGTTACATAAAACACGCTAAAACACGCTTGTTCTTTCGTTTCTACTACTCACACGTCACACTCTCGACGTTACACATTCCCAGGGTTGTCACGGGTTATGATATTCCATGCTGATGTACGTTACATGTCAATGCAATACTGTTGTACGTTACATGTCAATGCAATACTAATGTATGCTACATGCCAATGCAATATTCCGAGACCAGGATAATTTAGAACCCCGTTCATCATTACACATGATGCAACATAAAAACCCAGGATGACGCCGTTCGTTACTCGGGTGGTCGGCAGTAATCGCTGCCGTAGATATTTTTTGCTGTATTTTTTTCTCAGTAATTGCACGACGGACGGCGTATTTTTAGAGCGTCAACCGTTTCCATGTTTTATTTAAAAAAACGTCTATTACGATAATTTACGGTAATCGATACTGATGGTGAAGCTATTAGCTCCTCAATCAATCGATCATCAAACACGGATGCCACCGATACACGTAACAGTCATACTATTGTGTAGCCCTCCCTCCACCGGCTCAGTACTGCTGTATTATAACTCTTGCTCTAACCAACAGGCCATAAGTTCACCCTCATCTTCTCCTCCACACCTCAGCCCGGCCTGCTCGGCACATCGATGCATTAACAGCCTCTCTACCTTCCCTCTCACCTTCACCCCTCCTCTCCCTCTCACTCTCACTCTTCCCTCTCACCTTCACCCCTCCCCTCCTTCACACTCTCACCCTTCCCTCTCTCCTTCACCCCTTCCCTCCTTCACACTCTCACCCTTCCCCTTTCCCTCAGCCCTGCCTGCTCGGCACATCCTCACACTTCCCCTCTCCCTCACCCCTCCCCTCCCTCTCACTCTCACCCTTCCCTCTCACCTTCACCCCTCCTCTCCCTCTCACTCTCACCCTCCCTCTCTCCCTCAGCCCTGCCTGCTCGGCACATCGGCACACTTCCCCTCTCCCTCACCCCTCCCCTGCCTCTCATTCTCACCCTTCCCTCTGTCCTTCACCCCTTCCCTTCCCTCTCACTCTCACCCTTTTCCTCTCCCTCAGCCCTGCCTGCTCGGCACATCCTCACACTTCCCCTCTCCCTCACCCCTCCCCTTCCTCTCACTCTCACCCTTCCCTCTCACCTTCACCCCTCCCTCCCTCTCACTTTTACCCTTCCCCTCTCCCTCAGCCCTGCCTGCTCGGCACATCCTCACACTAACAGCTTCTCAGCTTCTCTTCTATCGTTTCTCATGCTAGGTTACGAGCAGCTGTTTGTGAACACAGATCTACCGGCCGAGCAGCCGTGGCCCACATCCTCTCAACCCAAGGTCACGGTCACTGCCGAACATGATCAGCCTCACCACCGTGACGTCATCGATGCGGCGGCGCCACCGGCGTTTAGCGGTGCAGAGCGACAGAGCTGGCACGACGGCAGCGATGAGTCACGGGTCAAAGGTCACGACTGGACGTCCGCCGCTGCCACTAACGTGCCGTCCGTAAATCGCAACGATGCGGCGTCCTACAGCGCCACCTATGGAGCTGGCGCGGTAGGGGGCAGCACAGGTCATCACGGAGCCCCGTACACGCGCGATGCATCCTGGGGGAATGAGGAGCTCTCCTACGCGAGCCCTACAGGACTGCTCAAGGTCGCCCGCACGCGCCGCGATCGCCGCCCGCACCGTCACCATGACGACGGTTACATCAGCGATGGTTACATCAGCGACGGCTATGACGTCAGCGACGGCTATGACGCCAACGACGGCTACGTCAGCGATGGCGCCCTCATGCGGCCGTCCTCGTCCAGACACAAGCACCGCGGCGGCGGTCTTTCGACGCCAGCACCCCTGGCGGCTACCGACAACAGATTCGACCAACGAGGTCTCAGCGGTGGAGAGATGACGTCACACTACCCTGTGCGGAGAGGTGGCGGATACTGGGGTTATCACGGGGGAGACACGAGCCGGGGAGAAGCAGGGTATGGTGATTACCGCAGCATGACTGCGGGCTGGCAGCCGTACGGCCAGCACACAGACAGTGACGTCAGCAGCGTCCCGGCGTACCAGCAGACAGGAAGTGACGTTAGCAGCATGCCAGTGTACCAGCAAACAGGAAGTGACGTCAGCAGCGTCCCGGCGTACCAGCAGACAGGAAGTGACGTCAGCAGCATGCCGGCGTACCAGCAGACAGGAAGTGACGTCAGCAGCATGCCAGTGTACCAGCAGACGAACACTGCAGAGAACAACTGGCCCTCTGAACAGCTTTGGGCTGCAGAGAACAACTGGCAATCTCAGCAGAACACTATAGAAAATAACATGATTCCTGCACAGCAGAACTCAGCAGAGAACAGCTATTCTTCCGAACAGCAAAGAACTACAGAGAACAATTGGCCCTTTGTACAACAGAACAATACAGATTACAATTGGCCTTTTGTAGAACTGAATACTGCAGTGAACAATTGGCTTCCTGTTCAACAGCACAATACTACAGTGAACAACTGGCCTTCTTTGCAACAACAGAACAATACAGAGAACAACTGGCCTTCTGTAGAACAAAACACTGCAGTAAACAAATGGCTTCCTGTTAAACAGCAGAATACTACAGTGAACAACTGGCCTTCTTTGCAACAGCAGAACACTACAGAGAACAACTGGGTTCCTGTTCAACAGAACACAGTTGAGAATAACTGGCCTTCTGAACAGCAACAGAACACAGTAGAGAATAACTGGCCGTCTGAACAGCAACAGAATACTACAGAGAACAACTGGGTTCCTGTGCAACAGAGCACAACAGAGAACAGCTGGCTTTCTGAACAGCAGCAGAACACATTAAAGAACAACTGGCCGTCTGAACAGCTAGAGAACACTGCACCAAACAACTGGCCTTCTTTGCAACAGCAGAATACTACAGAGAACAACTGGGTTCCTGGGCAACAGAACACAACAGAGAACAACTGGCCTTCTGAACAGCAACAGAACACTGCACCAAACAACTGGCCTTCTTTCCAACAGCAGAATACTACCGAGAACAACTGGGTTCCTGTGCAACAGAACACAACAGAGAACAACTGGCCTTCTGAACAGCAGCAGAACACATTAGAGAACAACTGGGTTCCATCACAAACAAACACTGTAGAGAACAACTGGCCTGCTGTGGAACAACAAAACAATGTAGAGAACAACTGGGTTCCTTCACAACAGAACACTGTAGAGAACAACTGGCCTGCTGTAGAACAACAGAACACTGTAGATAACAACTGGCCTGCTGTAGAACAACAAAACAATGTAGAGAACAACTGGGCTCCATCACAACAGAACACTGCAGATAACAACTGGCCACATGTACAACAAAGCAATGCAGCGAGCAACTTTCCTGCTACAGAATGGAACAGTGTGATGTCGAATGAGCCATCATCTCATGAGCACATCGTAGCTGACAGCTCACCACTAACACAGCAAACCACCGCACCGTGTCACGCGCCTCCGCCACCAGTAAACGTCCAACAGAACAAGAGCACACGTTCGGAACATGCCAAAAACCGCGGTCCTGCGTCGTTCAACCCCGTAGTGCCTTGCTCCCCTGCTGGTGGCAGCAATGGTAGAAGCGATACGTCCAGTAGTAACTCCAGCAGTCTTTCCCGCCACCTCTTCGTCCCAACCTCCTCGCCGGTAGGTGACAGCACCAGCAGCCGCCCCCAGCACCTGTGCACGGAGCGCAGGCACGCGCGTCCGCGCTCTCGCATCAAGATCTTCGGCAGCGTCATGGGCGACGGCACGCTGGTGAACGAGACGAGCGGTGACGTCATCGCACGCGCGCGCATCCGCGCTAAGGACGATAGAGCGCTACAGGAGGGTCACGCGATCGCGCGCGCACCGCGCAACAAGACGCTCACAGAGAGACCCGTCTACACGTCGCTGGACGGTGGCGCCACCACGCTGCCGGCGCGCGCGGGGAGGCGCTGGGGAGGGGCGGACCGTGCCAGGCGTGCGGGAGATGTTAAGGGCAGCAGCAGCAGCAAGCCCATCTCACTCGCTACATTGCTTGTAAAAGAGCACGCCAGAGCGCAGGGCGGACGCGCCGCGGAAAAAACACAGCCAGAGGACGCTGATAACCCGGGCAGTGGTAACGGAAAGGGTTTGAATCTGTCACCAGAGGGCGCTAAGCAGCAGGGCAGCGGTAGTGGTGAGGGATTGATCAGCAATAGTGACGTCATCTTTCACGAACCTCAGAAGCTTTACTGCTCCAGTCAGACTATCATACTGAGCCCCGCACATAGAGAGACGGACGAGCAGGCGAGGGCAGGCGAGGCAGCGAGGCAAGATGAGACAGAGAGACAGAATGTTACAGAGAGACAAGGTGAGACAATGAGACAGCCAGAGGCAGAGAGACAGTTAGAGACAGAGAGACAGCCAGAGACAGGGAGACGGGAAACGGTACCGAGATGGGAAGAGATGCTGAGACAGGATGAGGCTTTCAGATCTGAAGGGGAAATGAAACGAGAGGAGGAGCTGAGACAAGCTGAGCCATTAAGACAGGCTGAAGCTTTGAGACAAGCTGAGGCTGCAAGACGAGAGGAAGAGGAGCTGAGACAGGCTAAGGCGCTGAGGCAGGCCGAAGCTTTGAGACAAGCTGAGGCTGCGAGACAAGAGGAGGAGGAGCTGAGACAAGCTGAGGCGCTGAGACAAGCTGAGGCATTGAGACAAGCCGAGGCTGTGAAACAAGAGCAGCTGAGACAAGCTGAGCTATTGAAACAAGCTGAAGCCGTGAGACAAAAAGAGGCCATGAGACAAGCTGAGGCATTGAGACAAGATGAGGCCATGAGACAAGCTGAGGCCGTAAGCCAAGCTGAGGCCGTGAGACAAGCTGAGGCCGTGAGACAAAAAGAGGCCATCAAACAAGCCGAGGCCATGAGACAAGCTGAGGCATTGAGTAAAGCTGAGGCATTGAGACAAGCCGATGCCGAAGCATTAAAACGGGATGCGGCGGCGGTCGCAGTAGCAGCAGCAGCAGCAGCAGCAGCTGCAGCAACAGCAGCAACAGCAGCAACAGCAGCACCTCCAGCAGCAGTAGCAGTACCCAGCTACGGGGACGAGGCAGAATTCATCCCCTCCATCCCTCCTCCCATGTACGGAGAGTGGTTCCAAGAACCCGAACAGTTCCTCTACTGCGCCAAAGAAGATTCCCTCACGCCGCTGTGGCAGGAAGCATACAGCTTGAAGGAGGACGTCCGCGCAGTCGCTCCGGAGGCGCCTCCTGGTGACAGCGAGGCACCGGCGGAGTCGACCTTGATTGACCACCTCGTTGTGAACTTTCACTCTCCCAGCCAGCAGCACCAGCAGGCGGGTGTGGCGAGCCGGGGGGAGGAGCAGGAGGAGGAAGGTGCGCAGGCGAGACCGCGGGAGATGAAGCCCTCCCTCGCTCTTCTTCCTCCTCCTCAGCTTCCCGACCCGACACCCGCCGAACGCTCGTGGCTCAGACTGCTCTCACAGTCACGTGACCCGCTCGTTGCCCGGGCCAACGACAGCGGCATCAGGAACTTTGATCTGAGTACGTTCTCAGAGGATGAGGATGCTGACGATGGGATGCTAGCGCGGAGGCAGCAGCAGCAGCGATCCCGCCGGGCTGGACAGCGGTCAACGGTCGACCAGCCGCATCCCGGAACCCCGCATCATCCCTCGCAGCATCCCTCCCAGCATCCCTCCCAGCATCCCTCCCAGCATTCCTCACAGCATCCCTCCCAGCATCCTTCCCAGCATCCCTCCCAGCGGCAGACAGACATATTCCCTGACCGGTCCGTAGATCGCACGACCGCGCGTGTGGACAATATCGCCGGCGTCGGACGCCCTGCGAGACGGGACACACCTGCACATTTGTCAAGCTCGCCAGCGGATCCGTGCCAAGGTGTTCCTGCAGGGGAGATCCCGCTGTATCAGTGGGAATCTCCCGACGAGAGCGAAACCAACACGCCGTCTCTCACACAGCTTCCCCGACGGGACGATGACGACAGCAGCAGTAACTACGTGAGCTCTCAGCCTCGTACTGTCGGTACCGCCACTACCAGCCATGACATCCCTGCAGCAGCAGCAGCAGCAACAGCAAGCTACCGCGCTACACCTCATAACGTTAGCTACCACAGCGCTCCTCGCGGACGTAACTATAGCAACGTGCATCAGAACAGCAATGGCGTTGGCGACAATATTGCCCAAAGCAGAAGTAACCATGACAACTCACATCAAAGTTCAGCAGGAATAGATAACAATATGGCCCCGGATGATAGACACCGAGATAATGGGAAACGGAATGCTGGTATGGCTTACAATATTGTTCCAGATGCCACTAATTATGACAGCTCACAACACAACACTGTTTACAACATTTCGCCAGACGTAAGTAACTATGGCAACTCAGAACAGAATGCTGGCATGACTGAAAGCATTGATGGGGGCGCAGGCAGGCACGCGGGCAGAAATGAAGCCATACAGAATTCATACCAGCAGCTTCCTCAACATCAGTACCAGCAGCAGCAGCCTCAGGATAAGAACCACCACCAACACCACCAGCAGCAGCAGCAGCCGCCGCATCAGTACCAGCAACAGCCTCAGCAGCAGCATCAGTACCAGCAGCAGCCTCAACAGCAGCTGCAGCAGCCTCAGTACCAGCAGCAGCCTCAGCATCAGTACCAGCAGCAGCTGCAGCCACTTTACGGCGCACGGGGAGCTGATGGTATAGGCAGCACAGCGGGGCTCCCGCCATCACCGCGCACACCGACAACAAACACACAGGTTAGCTCTCTCCCTTACAACCCCTCCGCCGTCTCCGCCACCCTGCCCCGCACAACCTCTTCCCGCGCCAACCCGGCTCCGATGTCCCCCGTCTCCCGCCGCTCCGTCACACACACCCCCGAACATCCAGCTGTCGACCAGCCTGACCCAGCCAGCGACCCCCGGCGCACTGACCGCCGCACCCACGAGCGGTCGGCCTCTCCGGACAGCGGTCAGGGTAGAGCTGACCCGCGGATGGGTTATGCGACGTTCCCGCGCGTTCGCTCCAGAAGCGTGGACGACCCGCGCCGCTCGCGCAGAGTGATTCCGATCCATGTGCAGGGCCTGCCCGACCAGCAGGTGGCGCCACGCGGCACTCCTCCGAAAGAGAGCAGTAGTGAGAAGATTATTCCTATAGATATGAAGATAGAGGGCAGGCAGCTCGGTAAGCTACAACAGCAGCCACAGCTGCCACAACTGCCACAACAACAACAACAACAACAACAACAACAACAACAGCCACAAAAGTCATGGAATCAGCCACAAAAGTCATGGAATCAGCAACAACAGCCACAACAGCCACAACAGCCACAACAGCCACAACAGCCACAACAGCAGCAACAACAACAGCAGCCACAGCAGCTGCAGCTGCCAGAACAACAACAACAACAACAACAACAGCCACAACAACAACAAAAGTCATGGTATCAGCACCAACAGCAACAGCCACAGAGTCAAGATCCGCGAGAACAGCAACAACAACGACAAGATCAACAGTTGTGGTACCAGCAACAAAAGCCACAGCAACAGAAAAAAGATTCATGGGAACAGCAACAGAAACAGCAACAGCACCTACAACAACAACAGCAACAACAGCAACAGCAATGGTATCAACAACAGCAGCCATGGCAACAACCACAACAGCAACAACAGCCACACCATCAGGTGATGCAGTCATCCCAGCAGCACCAACAACCATGGCAACTGCAGAAGCAGCAGCAGCAACAGCCATGGAAACAGGAACAGCAGCAGCAACAGCCATGGCAACAGAAGCAGCAGCAGCAGCAGCAACAGCCATGGCAACAGGAACAGCAGCAGCAACAACAACAGCAGCGGCAACAGCAGCAGCAGCACTCCCCTGACGGTAGGAGCGCCGGCAGGGATTTGGGAGACAGGGACTCGAGGTCTCCACAGAGAACTAGAAGCGTTTCTCGCGACATCCCTATACAGTTCCCGACCAAGCAGCCCTCCCCCACCACACATCCCTCCTCCACCACATACCCATCTCCCACCACCCACCCCTCCCCCACCAACTACTCATCTCCCACTACCCATCCCCCCCAAACTAACCACCCACCCAACACCGCCAACCCCTCTTCCACCACTCATTCTTCCCCCACTGCCCACCCCTCCTCCACCACCCACCCCTTCCCCACCAGCCACACCTCCCCCGTCACCACCGGCTATGTCCGCCCCATCCCCCGCCGGCGTGACATCACCGACCTTGACGCCATCCCTGACCCCAAGCTGAACGCGGCGGCAGCTAAGCCTCCTCCAGCAGGCGGGACCTCTCCCATCTCCCCGGATAGCAGTCTCAACCGCCTCACCAAGGTCAACACGAACAAAAACCGCACGAGCGCCGACGCGCCCCACCAGAGGTCGCCACGGGTGTCTCGCAGCGTCAGCTGGAGTCCGGTCGTCGAGGTGTGGACGGACTATAGCGACCACGAGGCGGACCCCGCCACCGTCGCTGCTACTACCGCCTCCCGTAGCCAGGAGACCGTCCCGCGCCTCCCCGTGACTGCGGGGGGAGGAGGAGGAGGAGACGGCGAGGAGGGTGGTTACGGGGTGTCGCTGGCGGAGGAGGAGGGGGCGTGGCGCGGCGTGGGGAAACCCATCGACACGGTGAATGACTGGCAGATGAACAACCAAGCTGCTGCTGCCACCACGCGGCCGAGCTGGGAGACTGAAGCTTACGATGACACATGCTGCGCCCACGCAGATCGCAGCATCCCGGAAGGTGACACCACCGGTGAGGAACAGATCGCTGAGCGACACAACGCGTTGGTGCTGCAGCGGTGGGCGCCAGGAGGCGCTGGTGTAGGAACAGGTGTCGCTAGAGGGCAGCGGACAGTGTTTATATGGGATCTAGATGAGACGATCATCATCTTCCATTCACTCATCACAGGATCGTTTGCACGCAAGTACGACAAGGTGGGTGCTACTCAGTAACAGCAGCAGCAGCAGCGGCAGCAGCAGCAGCAGCAGCAACAACAGCAGCAGCAGCAGCAGGCAGGGTGCGCTTGTTATATATGTATACATATATGTCATGTTACGCAGATTGCAGGAATTTTTACTTACTCGCGAGCTCTCTGTTCCTCCCTCCCTCTCTCTCGCTCGGCCTTGCTCTCGCGCGCTCTCTCCCCCACGCGTTCTCTCTCCCTCCCTCCCCCTCTCTCTTTCTCCCTTCCTCCCTCTCCCTCACTCTCTGTCTGTCCGTAATCTAAGCCTCTCTCTGCATTAAACTATGATTTACGTACTGACATTGCCTGCATCTACATTGTTGCTTTGCACCTGTTTTTCACATTTTCACATGAATTGATATGTATACGTCGTTTCACTAGGACGTTGTCAAGGCAACGGAGCTTGGTAAACAGATGGAAGAGTTGCTGTTTAGAGTTCTCGTCACCTACTTCTTCTATTACGATTTATCGGTGAGCTATGTCACGCCCACACTACCCTATAGTTATATGTTATCGTTAACTATGTTAACTATGGTAACTATGGTAACCATTTTAACTATGTTAGGTATGATTAATATAATAACTACTATAACTGTGATAAGATAACCAGGATGGTTTTTACAGCTATAATATACGGTACAGGTAGTGTGTTATGCGTAGGTGTGTGGTGTTCCCCTGGCAGCGATAAGGCGTTGTAACAGGCGTTAGTAATAATTTACCTTCACGTTTGTAGTCAACGACGTACCAGCACATCAGCGACATTCTGAACGCAGAGAGCAAGGATGATTCCCTTCTGAGGTAGGTCTCTCTCTTCTTTCTCACTCTCTCTCTCTCTCTCTCTCTCTCTCTCTCTCTGGTTGAAACGTTGGTGACCTTACCCTCTGACCTCTCACTGACCCCTTGATCTTTGACTTGCCCCAGTCGGCGGGGTTAACGCACTAGTGTCGTCTTCTGCAGCTACTCGGCTCCGTTCGCCTGGGGTTACAACACGATGCACTCACGATCGTCATCGTCTCTGGCGTCGCCGCCAGGTGGCGATGATGAGCGCTGGTTGGCTGCACGCTACCGCAAGGTGGAGACACTGTACGTAGCACACCAACACGACACGGCAGGTATGTGTGCAGACACGGTCAGATAACCTAGTCAAGCGACGCTTCCCTCCTATAAACATCTTATTAAGACTTTCACAAATCCTCAAGTAACGTAGTCTTAAAACTATAAAGTTTTTATTATACTCGTGTTTAAACTAGTATTTATAGCAAACTTTTAGCTTTTTATATATATAAATGTTTTGTCTGAGTTGGGAAAGTGTTTAAAATAATTTTATACGTTAATAGTTACCTCCGCCAGGGGCTTGGCGGAGGTTATGTTTTCACCGGCGTGTGATTGAGTGTTGGTTTGTGAATTTGTTAACATGCACGTTTCAGTTCACTTCCGCTAGGTGCGCTGGCTGTAGACTTACAAACACGCAACCACAGGCTAAGGGGCAACCACAGTCCTCCCCCACCTGCACGCTCGCACTAATCCGGATCCAATTAATTATTTAATTAATTAATTAAAAATTTTACATTAAGAGAATTCAGCTGCTTTGGCGGAGGTCTGTGCTCTCCGAGTGCTCTAGTTCTTTATATTTTACGCGTTTGTGTTCTAATGTACATCACATATTACAATTACATTATTACATACGTTCTAAGCAAGCTTGCACATGCAGTAATGATACGCACGATGTGATATGACAGCTATAGTTGCTGGTAATTGTATTGCGTTGTTTTTCATCGTAGCTTTGCTGGGTCCCAATCTGAGGAAGAACTGGCGGCAGCTGCAGGAAAACATAGAATCATTCTCTGAACGCTGGCTGGACGTGGCAAGAACCTGTTTATCTGTTATAGGAGCCAGGTGAGTGTAGGGACCAGGTCCTCCCACCCCTCCCTCTCCTCACTCTTCTCCCTCTCCTTCCTCCCCTCCCTCCCATACCTCCCCTCCTTCCCCTCCCTCTTCTACCTCCCCTCCCTCCCCTCCCTCTTCTCCTTCCCTCCCTCCCCTACCTCCCATCCCTTCCCTCTCTCCCCTCCCTCCCCTACCTCCCCTCCCTTCCTTCCCTCTCCCGTCCTGCTGCTAACATGATCAGTGAGCCAACACTCAGAGATGGTTAAGATGATGGTTAACGACAGAGTTAACGTTTTACCACACCAGAATACACGAGAGATCTCCATTTTATGCGCAATCTCTCAAAGACAAATCTCAAATATACCGCCTGCTTTGCTGACATGCGTGTGTACGTCACGGTTTCTGACGTGACGTGTACGTGACGTGTGTGTGACGTGTGTGTTTGCAGGCTGAACTGTGAGAATGTTATCGTCACCTCCACTCGTCTGCTGCCGGCGCTCGCCAAGCTCCTTCTCTACGACTTTGGCGCTTTCTTCCCCATAGAGAACGTCTACAGCGCAGCAGAGACCGGTAAGCTATCATGGCGCCACCTGGTCGCGAGGACGCGCAACCACTATTTCGTTACCGCAACTCTCGCGCGTAGATCTATCTCGCCGACGGTGACGCTCCCGTGCGGCGTCTGAACACATTACATTGATGACACGTTACCGTGTCTATTCTGCATGCAGTGTCTTGCATAGATCGTGTGATTAGGCATCCGATCTTGCTGCGCAGGTAAGAAAGCGTGCTTTGAGCGCATCTCGCTGCGGTTCGGCCGAGCCGCGAACTATCTGGTGCTAGGCAACGGCAAGGAGGAGGAGGCTGCAGCCACGCAGGTTAGTGAAGCCACCTCTCATACACGACACTAGATGGCGCTCCTCATCTATCTATATCAACACTCCTCTATAGTTCGCGTTGCCTATATAGTTATCTAACAATGTTTATAATGAGTTATGTTTATATCGTTACTGTATGTTGACGGATGATGACGTAGACTATATATAACTATATAACACATACGCGCCAGTTTCCATATGTTCATCCTCTCTCGCTACTGTTAAACAGCTTCTTCAGAGGTCACCAGACTACCGTGTATTTCAATGTTCAAATGTGTAATTACTTTTTATGTTAATGTTAATTATCGTTCATGTGTCACGTGACAGCTCGGAATCCCTCACTGGAAAATAGCGTGTCGCTACAACCTGGAGATGCTTTACAGAGCTCTGGACGCCAACGTCATGTGACGCAGCACTGACGCGCTGACGTCACCACGTGACATATAGCGTCCAGCCACACGGACGCATCAATTGGGACGGACTTACACTGACTGTCAGATTAGATGACGTCACACACCAGCGTGCATTACGCAGACGTCACGTAACCCCTGACACTAACTCTCTGCCGCGTGGCATCACCATGGCAACGACACAGCCTGCCCTCTAGCAGCACGCGTAGCAACTACACCGGCGGGTGTCTGTGATGGAAGATTTAGACACGCTGTGTATTTACACACGCGAACAGTGGCTGTGTGTTAATCTGCGTGTTTATCTGTGTGCGTGTCTACCTAGCCAGACGCCGTCTGTAGATCTACATGCTGAGGTCTCCTCACACGCAACAAGGAGAGGAAGCGGATTGGCTGTGTGCTTTTCGCTTCAAGGACGCCATCTATGGACCATAATCAGCTGAAACGCCTGTGCAGACCCGAACCCAGAGACAATAGAACACTAATCTGTTCTAGGCCAATATGGCCAAATATGGCAAAGATTTGGGCCAGATATGGCGGCGCTTCCTCTCCTTGTTATATTTAGCTCCTTGCCCACACGCATGTGTGTGTGTATATATGTGTGCACTAACAACAACCACGGAAGCATATCTGGTAGCATATTTTATCCTTTCCCTGTCCGTACATCAACTATATATATATATATATATACGTTGATAGGGGGCGGGACGTGGGTTATCATAGCAAATACACTCCCGTGATCACGTGATCGCGTGTTCTATAGCCGTGTTTGCTATCACGGCGGTTTATAAATAGATTAAATAGAATATATAGCTTATATAGATTATATATTCCCCCACAAATTATACTTCGAAGGACGGCTAGGACGACGTAGGCTGTACAAAAGCGGCAAAAGTTCGTCATTGTAATAATATATATATAATGTGGTTTTTCGTATCTGTTTGAGAATGAGCGCTAAACATCTAGCGTTGTCATGGCTACGTGCTTCGCGCATGCGTAGCTTTCAGTTGAGCAAACAGTACCTCGTGAACCTATCAAAGTATCGGAATTATACATGTTTTTTTAGAATATTTTTAAGAAAAAAATGGCACAAGGCGAAACTGAATAAAGCGAATCTGAATCTTATATGTGTAACGAACTTTAGCTTTGTTGTGCTTTCTAGTTTGCTGTTTATTTAGCGGGGCAAGGGATGGGAAGAAATGTGATTATGACGCAGGAAGTGAGAGCGATATAGAGTAAAACACTCTGCAACGATGGGATAGACAGTCATGAGTTTCCGCGTTAGCTTCTGATGACGTCATCAAGGAGTGCCTACGCGCACATATAATGACGTCACGTCGAGTGCATCGTCTGATGGTTGGGTAGCCAGCGACGCGCAGCCAGCGGTGAAGGAGCGCAAATACACACACTAACCCACACACGCGCGCGCGCGCAGACACAGATACGCAGAAACCTGAGAATGCATGTGCGCACCTCTACGACTGTCTCACCCGCGTGACATCAGCTCACAGACAGGAATATACGCACGCGGATACAAACCTGCACGCACGCACGCACGCGCGTACGCACGCGCGCACGCACGCACGCACG
>NW_014577138.1:903-2279 GCF_000485595.1 Priapulus caudatus | reverse complement strand
ATTACTACCTGTGTGTTGATAGTTACCTGTGTGTTAATTACTACCTGTGTGTTGATAGTTACCTTTGTGTTAATTACTACCTGTGTGTTAACTGTTATCTGTGTGTTAACTGTTACCTATCTACGTATTACCTGGTATCTGTATGTGTGTGTGTGTGTGTGTGTGTGTGTGTGTGTGTGTGTGTGTGTGTGTGTGTGTGTGTGTGAGTGTGTGTTAACAATAAGCCATGTGTATTTAATATTGCTTGTGTGTTAACTGTTACCTGTGTATAATGGAGGTAGTTGTGTCCTCAGGGCATGTACCGTGAGCGAGATAGCGAATAGTGTCACATAGTGGTCAAACAACTCCTTAACTTCCTTAACTCCTTAAGTCTCTCACTCCCTTTCTCTCTCTCGCTCTCTCTCTCTCTCTCTCTCTCTCTTGATATATATATATATATATATATATATATATTATATATATATATATATATATATGTATATATATATATATACGAATGTGAGAGATAGGGTATCACGCAGGGCTGTGACATCTAATGTTTTAATCTTACCTTCTTCCCCTCTCTCTCTACATAGGGTGAGATTACCAGCCCCCGCGCAGCGAGGAAGAGTGAGCGTCTGGAAATTCCTCAAGTCGTGCATTGGGAAGGTGAGTCCAACGTGTATGCTGTCCAGCTATAGTCCCTGACCTCTGACCCCCTGATCTTTAACCTCTGCCGTCAACTGGGTATATAGCAGCCCAGTTCTGCCCATATACAAGTGTTATACAAGTGTCTATAGGGTGGTATTTCGAGGAATGGAGAAGTGAATGAAAAACAGGCATTTATTATATGATTGATATTGAATTAAAAACGTTTTTCTTGGTTCTATCTTTCTCCCCCTCTCTTTCTCATGCGTGTGTACATGATGTCTGTCTCGCTCTGTCTGCAGGAGTTGTCTAAGATCACGATGCCAGTCGTGTTTAACGAGCCAATCAGCTTCCTGCAGCGCAGCGGAGAGTTCATAGAATACAGCTTCCTATTGGACAAAGCTGCCGAGACCGATGACGTCAACGTCAGACACCAGGTAGCGCTGCGGTGACGGAGAAGTCCGCGTTACACATTAGTGACTGCCGTCATCTTGTATATTCAAGTAAAATAAATAAATAAATATATATATCTTTCTCCCCCTCTCTCTTTCTCTCTCTCTCTCTCTCTCTCTCTCTCTCTCTCTCTTTCTCGTTCTCTGTTTCTTTCTCCCCCCTCCCCATTTCTCTCTTTGATACGGTAGACGGGGATGTTATAGCATTACATTGTATCTGCAATGTCTATTCAATACTTACTATATTGCCTAAATCCTCATTATAATATATATATATATATTCGTGTGTTGCTCGTA
>NW_014577138.1:0-271 GCF_000485595.1 Priapulus caudatus | reverse complement strand
ACCATATCTAGTAGCTCTTCCATAGATATGGAACAGATAAGATTTAACTACTCTATGAAGAATATACCCATACCTCCAAGAAATACCTACCTGAAGAACCTAATCGAAAAGATCGAAAGTGTCATCAAACGAATGAGATGGAAAGCCGTGTTTTATGAAAAAACCATCAACGAAAAAGATCAACGAATCGACGACCTTGACAACAAATTTGGATTCAAATCTAGAAAATGCCCGCCGCAAAATGAAGATTTAAACAGGTTTGAAGCCTTCT
>NW_014577137.1:654988-660192 GCF_000485595.1 Priapulus caudatus | reverse complement strand
ACACACACACACACACACACACACACACACACACACACGGGCAGGCTCCCCACGAGAAAGCTCACACGCTACTAATCGAACTAAGCTTAAACTACTCGACCAATTATCATCATTGTCGCTGCCGGTGGGAAACAGCAGCAACAAAGACACAACAACCGCAAGGATGCCGACTACCACAGCAACAACAACAACAACAACAACAACAACAACAACAACAACAACAACAACGACGACAACAACAACCACAACAAAATCAAAAGCACGCCATCGACAACACTAACACCTACAACAACATGAAAAAAAACAATATCGCAAAGTCGGCAATTTGGGGGGCACGCGTACCCCGGAAACGGATATAAACTAGCATAAATTAATCGCATACTACCCACGGAAGTTATCCCGCTCAGGTAAACCTAAACGAATACCTCCTCTCATCTATTCACAGGACTTCACAGTGGACATCTACTTCCGACAGTCGTGGATCGACCCGCGACTGGCGTTTGACGACTGTGGGCCGAACGCGAGCCTGAGCGTCGGAGCGCAGATGCTGTCGAAGCTGTGGGTGCCGGACACGTTCTTCGTGAACGAGAAGCACGCCTACTTTCACGACGCGACGACAAAGAACACGTTCCTGCGAATCAGCGCCAACGGGCAAGTGTTCGTCAGCATACGGTAAGCGAATCTGTGTGCGAGGGAGAGAGAGACTGAGAGAGAGGGGAGGAGAGAGAAACAGAGAGGGAGAGAGATGGAGAGAGAGAAAGGTGGAGAAAAAAAACAGAGAGGGAGAGAGAGATGGAGAGAGAGAGGGATATAGAGAAAAAAGGCAGGGAGAGAGAGAAGGCAGAAAAAGAAGATAGTGAGAAATATAGAGTAAGACACCGAGGGGGAAACATATAGCATGATAGAGAGAAAGACAGAGAGGATGAGAGAAAGACTGTTGAGAAATACAGATAGAGAGAGATATATAGATACAAATAGAAAAATAGGAAAAAGAGGGGGGAGTGAGAGAAAGAGCGATAAAGAGAGAAATTGAGAGAAAGAAGATAGTGAGAAATATAGAGTAAGACACCGAGATTGGGACTGACAATGGCAGGTAGTGAAAAAACGAAGCATAGAGAGAGAGAGAGAGAGAGAGAGGAGAGAGAGGAGAGAGAGAGAGAGAGAGAGAGAGAGAGAGGGAGGGTAGAAGCAGAGAGAGCGAAGAGACAAGAGAGAGAGAGAGAGAGAGAGAGAGAGAGAGAGAAATATATCAATCTTTAGCATTATAATTGTCTTCTCCCAACCTTGCCAGCGATAGCATCGCCCATGCTGGAACGTGTTCAATTGAAGCAGATTGGGCACTATAAGGACTGTTAGAAGGACTGTTATTGGGCGCCGCGACTTGTGTGAAGATCTGTGTTTTCCGGTGAGTTGCAGCCGAAACAGAATTTACGGAAAGAAAGGCCTGCTCGAAAATTCCTTCAAAGCTCTTTAGCCGAACTTATCACTTATCACGATAAAACTCGGCAGTGCCTCGGCGGGAGCAGTAGCTGCAGCAGCAGCAACCAATTCATGCGATGGAAGCTTCCGCGCGGCGAGTATAAAGTAGACCACCTTAAAAATCAAATAGGCCCAGAAATATAATATTGACCGGGGAAAGTGAATGACGTGAAAAAAAATTTAATAGGGGTGGAAAAATAATATAGAGCTGAATATTGAGATGAGAGTGTAGACGCGGTGTCTGCGGATCGCAGATGCAGCTCGGTCGGGTTCTCACAAACACGCCGACAATAATGCGATCGTTCGATTTCTCGCTGAACAATCCTCCGATGTCGAATTCACTTAGTCACACACGCGCGCACGCGCGCTCACGCACACACACACACACACACGCGCGCGCTCGGGAGAGAGGGAGAGAGAGAGAGAGAGAGAGAGAGAGAGAAAGCGAAAGAGAGAGACATACACGCACACACATCGCGTATCTATCGGTCCGAATCATTAGGCCGCTCTCTCTCTCTCTCTCTCTCTCTCTCTCTTTCTCTCTCTCTCTCTCTCTCTCTCTCTCTTCCTCTCTCTCGCTCTTTCTTTCTATTGCGGCTTTGCATTATTGTCGTCCCGCTTGGGATAACAGCGGCGTCTTTAGGTTTCCGATTGCTCGCACGAACACAGACCACGCCATTACTCAAAGCAATTGGCAAATGGCGGATTACAATATCTTTCAGGTCAACGCGCGCCCGCCATTTGTCCTTGTGGCTCTTCCTGGCGCGGCTGCTGGATGCTTTGAGTTCAAGAATTTGAATTCTAATCTAATCGAATTTCGACGATGTAGCTTGCTGATAGAGAGGGACGGGATAGCGAGAGGAAAAGAGAAAGACGGGGAGAGAGAGAAAGAGAGAGAGAGCGAGAGAGAAAGAGAGAGCAAGAGCGAATGAGCGACCGATAGAGCGACAGCTACAGAGAGAGAGAGAGAGAGAGAGAGAGAGAGAGAGAGAGAGCGAAAGAGAGAGAGAGAGAGAGAGCGAAAGAGAGAGAGAGAGAGAGAGAGAGAAGAGAAGAGAAGAGAAGAAAAGAGAAGAGACAGAAAAAGAGAGAGAGAGAGACAGAGAGGAAAGTAGAAAGCGATGGAATATATATATTTTTGTCTTCCTCCTAGTATGTCGCTATCTCTCTCTACCTCGCTCGCTTTATATATATATATATATATATACATAGCGCGCGATTGAGAGAAGGAGAGTAGGAGAGAAGGCGCGATAGAGAGAGCGGGAGAAGAGGAATGAATCTACGTGCGAAAAGTAGGATAGATATGGTAACGCAGCTGACGCCTGCATGCGATAACGACCGCTGCAGGGTTAACCATGACATGTTGGTTCCAGGCGTTAATTTCGCTAGCGCACTGGCGCGTGCCGAGTGCTAAGAGCGGGCAGAGTGCTTCTACTGCCGCAGAGGAACGGCTGGTAAAATCACAGCCTACGCATAAAGTCATGTGTATCGACTCTAGCATCACTCAGGCATACAAATTATGTAGCTATTCTCAGTAATTTTCACATAAATTATAGCGATATTGACACAAATTACGCTTCGATTTCGCAAAAACGCAAAAATAGGCGGAGGCAACGACGGGAGAAAATTAGAATATTACGTCATGTATGAAAAGCCATGGGAATTACTTTCAACGGGCGCATGGGCGTCGCAGTCACGCATGGAAGCATTTACTCTCATGAACACTCACGCACGCACGCCGTGGCGGCATTACAATGAAGTTCCCAATTTTTTATCTCATCACTGCAAATATAACGGCAGTCATGTGTTTCGGTGTTCATCTCCACCGCTAGATGGCGCCAGTAGAAAAATGCCCATGCGGATCGTGCACGGGTGGGTTTCGTCCGGGACCACGATAAAAAAATAATACGGGAATGCGTTGCCGAGGATGAAACGATGGGCGGGGAAGTGAAGAAAGATTCTCTTCTCCCCTGATTGACGAAGAAAGTATTCGAGCTGATATCACAACACTCCGTTGGGCTTTTGAATGTAAATTTCTTAAATTCGTTTGTCTAGATGATCTCAGTCGATATAGAAACGCTTCTTAGCATTGTAAAATCCTCCCAAGCTCACTGTGGTATAAGCAAAGATGTTCACTTCTCGTAAGATGGCGGCGTAGGTGCCGATGAACCACGATGACCATGAAACAAGAATGGGAATAAATAAAACTTCACCACATTTACTCCGTCATTTATGTTGTGGATTTGATCATTCGCATGAATTCATTTCTTAATGTTCCGTATTTTTAGAATCAGAAAATGCATTTGAGAGTATGTTCTCTCAATTTTAACACTCTATTTGAGGGAAGCTCTATAACTACTATGCTATGTATATACTATACTACTGCTATATATACTATACTATGCCAAGTTTACGTCTACAATACGTATAACGTCGGCAATGACACAAGAACGACTTCTTCGAGTATTTTTTCTATCGATTTTGGTTTTATTCATTCGCTTTAGTTTTATTCGTTGTGTGTCTATTCTGTTTATTTATTTATTACATTGTCCGATTGATGGTATTCTTGCAGGCTAACACTCACGGCTATGTGTATGATGGTCCTTAAGGATTTTCCCATGGACACGCAGAGATGTTCTATTCAGGTGGAGAGCTGTAAGTACGTGTAACCGCATTCACACCCGCGGATACACCCAGAATACACAATAAATATACGCATAGAGAGCGATTTATATGAAATCCCGTGATAACGATGTCCCTGCACGCTTCCCGTTTGAAGTTCTATTATAACTAGTTCCCTCGTTGCTTCTAGTTGCTTCTAGCCTGAAATCCCATAACGATTCGTTTTCCGGGCTTCGATCTCACCACGTCTCTTGCCTCCAGTCGACCGCCTCCGTTATTACGCACAACTCTCGCGACAATTTTCGAGCCATTTACTCGCGGATTTGCTTCCTTATTGCATTCCCTAGGGTTTCGTTTGATTCACGCGAGTTTGCTTATATATATATATATATATATATATATATATATATATATATATATATTATCAGCGCGATAGAAACGTGTTGAGTTTGGTGTCTTCTCATGTGCCATGAAATGTAAGCGCGCCCACTGAAATCAATGTTACCCTTTGAAATCAATGTTACCCTGTGAAATCAATGTTGCCCCTCTGAAATCAGTCTTGCCCACTGAATCCAGGTTGCCTACTTAAATCAACCGTACGTACCGCTGAGCGCACAGTTTATATTTACCCGAATCATAGACTGTGTGTTTTAACATCTAATTCCTCTTCAAAATAAGAAGAAGGAAAATGATTATAAGACTAGAGTGTAGTAGTCCAGGAGCAAATTCCTGTACAACCTCTAAAAATGGAATTGGTTCAACAGTCACTACATCTAGCAGCGCACATTGTAGCCATTTGGTCAAATCGCCGGGTAACTTTCTATGTCAGCATATCACAATGGGATAGGCCTCTATATATTTCGGGTACATTCCTACCGCATTCCGACAGGTAAACAAATAATAATATGCTACTACGCAAATAATCAATGTGAAGTCAATATAAATATCGAAAACCAATTAAGGTAACCTCGAAAATCAATTTTAACCTGGAATTCCGGTGGAAAACCAGTCAGAAACATCGTAAAGTTAATGCTAATGTTAATATTAAGATAACATTTACGACTAATGTTAAGACAACGGGCCCCCGGTCTTGGGCAATATTG
>NW_014577137.1:649172-651627 GCF_000485595.1 Priapulus caudatus | reverse complement strand
GCAAAAATAGAGAGGGTGAATGAGTGAGTGAGTGAGTGAGTGAGTGAGTGAGTGAGTGAGTGGGTGAGTGAGTGAGTGAGTGAGTGAGTGAGTGAGTGAGTGAGTGAGTGAGTGAGTGAGTGAGTGAGTGAGTGAGTGAATGAGTGAGTGAATGTGTGATTGAGTGAGTGAGTGACTGAGTAGTGGGTGAGTGAGTGAGTGAGTGAGTGAGTGAGTGAGCGAGTGAGTGAGTGAGTGAGTGAGTGAGTGAGTGAGTGAGTGAGTGAGTGAGTGAGTGAGTGAGTGAGTGAGTGAGTGAGTGAGTGAGTGAGTGAGTGAGTGAGTGAGTGAGTGAGTGAGTGAGTGAGTGAGTATGTACATATAATACATGGTCAATGGCGGTCGGTCACCTTCGCAGAATACACCACGCATGTGGCTTTCGCATACGGCTTTCGCCCCCTGCAAAATATATTAGCTACCCTCTTGTATATATATATATAATTATATATAGTGATTCTCTCCAATGCAACATGCTGTATTACTACATGAATTACTGCAGACGCGAGCGAACTTAAATGATAAAGTGATAGATTTTACGCGCACTGTGCGCGACATGGTATCGTCATGTATTTCATCACATCCCCTTGATCGGCAATTGTAACTAACTTTTCTTTTTGTCGCTGGTTGAAGTCTTGGCGCGCACGCTTATTCTGTTTTTAAAATCTGTAGTCCAGTGCATTTTCTGATTCATCGATAAACCTGTGTTCATAACAAACATGTTACATCAGCGTAACCGCGTCCGATGGAAGAAGGAAAATATTCTGCGTGGAAAAAATATCGTATATATATATATATATATATACTACATAGAATAGTGATTGCGAGAGACTTTCTACCCGAACACATTTATCTACACGAGGTAACGCCGTAAAAAAAACTTTACCTATTTCTTTATTCCGACGATTGGACATCTTTTATACGATGCAATGCAAGCAGACGGTGTTTGTGTGTGTTTGTGTGCGTGTGTGTGTGTGTGTGTGTGTGTGTGTGTGTGTGTGCGTGCGTGCGTGTGTGCCGTGCGTGTGTGTCGTGCGTGTGTGTGCGCGCGTGTGTGTGCGCGCGTGCGTGTGTGTGCGCGCGTGCGTGCGTGCGTACGCGCACGCGTGTGTGATTACGTATGCATCTGAAATGCTGGTATCGTTTGCTGCTATTTGTTGCCGGATATGTACAGCGATGCAACATATAATGTTGCCGAATCGTCAACGCGTCGTTTTTAGCTTAGCATAACGAAGCGTAGTTAAATGACTGTATATGATATTCATAGTGATGAATTCCAGAATCTATATACGTAGGGAAAATGTATTATAAGAATATATGCATCATGTTCTATATACGGTGGTCCTGCTATCAAGCGCTCTGACGGTTATAACTTCATGACATTTACTAATAGGCAGAAGCACGATGCGGTCGCGGTTTTCCAGAGATACGCATTTTTCGCACCATGAGCTTCTATTGTGTTAACTATGATTGTTCGACGCGTAAATAAACAAGTACCCATCTGAGCTTTGTGCCGTAAATAAGCGACTGCATGCGGTAATATCAAGATGAGAATAAATGAGGATGGGAAGCGTTGCCTCACTATTAACGCATGTTTTTCCATCGGCAAAGTCAAGCTTGTAGGCGCGCTATCGTTACCATTGTATCAAGAGCTAATAATACTAGAGCTAATTAAGCTAATCAAAAGCTAATCATAGTAGAGGTAATATTAGCTCTTGGATGTATGTATACGCGCCAGCACGTGTCGCGCGAGTATAATAGTCGTGCTACTGCAAAAACTATACGCGCATTGATACGGCGGGATTTAGTCGCGCTTTTCTCTTCCTACTTCTTCTTCGAACGTTTCACCAAGAAAATAGTTCCACGTGTTTTCAACTGTAAATTTACATAGTTGCGTTATTTTAATTTGTAAAAAAAAGCCGGTGAAGTTTCCAATTAAATTACAAGTTGCAGTGAATGAATGATTAAGTGTTGGTCTCGTGTGCGTGTAAAGAGTACTAAATGTAACATTGCAATAGTTTTATAGCAATATAAAGAACTATTATTATACCCACATAACATTGAACAGTTTACGAATGTAATTGTGGCTATAGTTGGGTATTTTATAGGCAGACTGAAACAAAATACGTTAGGATGCACGTGTGCGCTTTAGTATTGGTGTTAGTGTATAATTGGTGCGTATATGTGCGTGCGTGTGTGCGTTCGTGGATGCGTGCGTGCGCGTATGTTCGTGGGTGTATGGGGTAGGCCGTTTGTAACAGAATGATTTAATATTGTATAAGTTGGTAAATGATATGGCAAAATAGAGAGGGTGAATGAGTGAGTGAGTGAGTGAGTGAGTGAGTGAGTGAGTGAGTGAGTGAGTGAGTGAGTGAGTGAGTGAGTGAGTGAGTGAAGGAGTGAGTGAAGGAGTGAGTGA
>NW_014577137.1:642824-648628 GCF_000485595.1 Priapulus caudatus | reverse complement strand
ACGTGTGTGTGTGGCGTGTGTGTGTGTGTGTGTGTGTGTGTGTTTATGTGCGCGCACGTGTGTGTGTGGCGTGTGTGTGTGTGTGTGTGTGTGTGTGTGTGTGTGCGTGTGTGTGTGCGTGCGTGCGTGGGCGTGTGTGTGTGTGGTATGGGTGTGCGCGTAGGTACATATTTACCAGGCAGAGAGCGGATTAAAATGTGATTCCCGTGTGCGTGTGTGTGTGTGGTATGGGTGTGCGCGTAGGTACATATTTACCAGGCAGAGAGCGGATTAAAATGTGATTCCCTTGGTGGACGCACACGTAACGAGTGGCAAGGATTAACTAATTAACCAACTAATGACATTACGGTTAGTATGTAAAACGGAAGTAAGAATTTTCCATCTAGCGCTTGATTGCTTGAAATGTAGTTAAGCGTTATTCCATACTAATTAAGTTGATAGTCTAACGAATAACGAATCGTGGTTAATTACATTGGAACGCTGAAGCGCAATATAATAGCATTAGCTAGTCGTTTAATGATAGCCGATTATGCACGTTATCATCTACGTAGTCATCAAAATCATCATCGTCATCGTAATCATCATCATCATCATCATCATCATCATCATCGTAATCATCATCGTCGTCGTTGTCGTCGCGTTTGTCGTCACTAAGTGCTGTTCCCGCAATAACGGGGCTGGACGACTGGAACTCTCCACGAATCTTAATTGTGACCTTCGTCATGGTGTGACTAACGAAGAGATGGTGAGCAATTATAACTACTACCCCGATGTTTTCGCGTTCTATTATAACGCGGTGACTATAGTCTTATGTGCGCTGCTCGGAAATATTTAACCAGATTAGCGCAACTATCCACGGTTAGGCAGCGAATGAGATCAAAATAACCAAAGTAAAGGCCATTTCATCCAGCCCTACAAAGCCGTTTATGATACCATTCAGTTAGGTCTATTTATTGGAAATCGATTTCTGTCTATCTGTAAATACTATCATGCTAGAGATCGATTGAGTATTGACTATCCTTATCAGCATATATATATATATATATATATGCGACGTATACGTACACACTTGGCTCTTACACACGCGTACACACACAATAGACATCGGCTCGGCCTGGCAATAACGCTATCCCCGTGTTAGTCTGTATAGTTAGTTAGTCTGTTCGCGATTCTCAGCGAAACGCAAGCAATCGAGTAATCTATAGTTATATGATGAGAAGAAGCAGTGATGAATACAAGCCACTGTCAGAATGAATCACACACGAATGAATTGCAAAACGACTTGTCATTCGTTATCGTATTATTCGCTCTGTATTCATATTTATTGCGTAAAAGACTCGGTTCGCTTCGTGCTTTAATATCTGTTTAGTAAAACCGTGTATTCTTATTTTTCGAAATTGTGATTCGTTTTGTTGTTGTTGGTGTTGTTGGTGTTGGTGTTGGTGTTGGTGTTGGTGTTGGTGTTGGTGTTGGTGTTGGTGTTGGTGTTGGTGTTGTTGTTGTTGTTGTTGTTGTTGTTGTTTTGTTGTTGTTTTGTTGTTGTTGTTGTTGCTGTTGTTGTTTTCGTCGTCGTCCTCGTCATCGTTGTCGTTGTCGTCGTTTTCGTCGGCGTTGTTGTTGTCTTTACGGTCGTTTTTATAGTTGATTTATGCTTATTCGTCGCCGTTCCTTAAAGGAACTATTTGTTCACTGCCCTGAAACAGCGATCTGAAATAACCCGTAAAGGAGTGAGGGCATTGTATAGCAAGGCTATAATATAGTAGCGTATACTTACCCACAAACTGTTTTTATTTTATAATATAAAGATCAAAATAAGATTTTCAGAGAATACAACGTTTTTTATTATATTACAAACATGGAAGACACTCTCTTAGATGATACAATGGCGCAAACTAACACACGACCATATTTTTTATTATATAACAAAATCACACGCTCGTACAATGTTGCGTGTTGTTTATCAGTCTCATTCCTGTCAATTCTGGCGAATTAATCATGAGATTCGTGGATTTACATGTCATCACGTGTTCGAACGCCAACACATTTTTCATGCATTTCAGAAATATCTAATAAAACTAGCCGGATATTTCAGGTTTCAAAAATCGATTTATAATGGTTTTAAAATAAATCAAACATGCACAAATTCGCACGATTTCACGTCTAGATTCTATAAACTAGTCCGTGGAAGTGCATGCCTGTTACTTCGCTAACACACGCCGAGCTCTGCGCAGCAGGAACTCTCACGCATTGGAAGAATATGAGAGCTTTCTAATCTTAAATAAGTCGCCGTATGTCATCGTTGCAGCGAGAAAATAAAGAAGATAAAAAGTCATCAGTTTTCAATTTCATCGTCACGACAACTCATCCCGCGGCGTGTTGACGGGACCATGTCGATTAACGAACGCTGTAAGCAGTAAAAAGTATTTTTGCTGCGAAAATCGCGCGCAACAACAACACTAACGGCATCGCGAACGAATAAAATTTTTAAAAACGCTGTCATCATGACGCGCGACAACACCAGTCAAGACGCAAGCATGACGCAACCGAGACGCAACCCAAAACGCAGCTAATATGCAATGACGATAATAACAAAGTTGTGAAAAAAGATCTATTTCACGGTAACGTCCGTAGTCAACACCTTAACCTGTCGTGCTACTACATTACGACAGCGTACCGTGTGTGCATGAACCGTGTGCAGAACTATGCGCGTAGTACAGGACTACAGTCATCGCTAGACATGCTTGGCCTGTGCGGGACGCGCGCCTGCAGCTATGGTTGCTACACGCACAGCGCCAATCACTCTTTTATTGCAACTAGTTGTTGTTGCTTCCCCGGAGCAATTTTTCGATTCTTTGCCCCTCCGTCTCCCCCCCCCCCTCTTTCGCGCTATCACTTTTCCTCTTCCTGCTTTTCGCGCACTCTCTGTCTCTCTTTCTCTGTCTATCTATCTAACTATATATTTATCTATCTATCTATCTATTTATCTATTTATCTATCTATCTATCTATCTATCTATCTATCTATCTATCTATATATATATATATATATATATATATATTTTATCTATTTATCTATCTTACCTCTCTCTCTCTCTTACTCTCTTTCTCTTCTATCTCTCTATCCATCGTATCTATATCTATCTATCTCTCTATAATCTCATTCTCTCTCCCTCTTCGCTTCATTCTCTCCTTTTCTCGTCTCGCTTGCGTTAGATCCGTATAGTGGTTATATTCTTACCCTCTTCTCTCTTCTCTCTCTCTCTCTCTCTCTCTCTTCTCTCTTCTCTCTCTCTCTTCTCTCTCTTCTCTCTCTCTCTCTCGCTCTCTCGATCTCTCTTTATATCTCCACTCGCTCTCTATTTCTCTCTTACTCTCCCAGCCATACTATCCGACCGCACAAGCACGCGACAATACGCGGCGCGTGACACACTGAGAGCCAACGAGGAAGTTGTCGTCGCCGTGACACATTCACCCCAAGATGGCCGGCGGCTGTACGACAGTTCATTGAACGCGACACCAGCAAGACACAGGTCGCTGTCCCACCACTTGCAAGAGACAACGAGTGTGTGTGTGTGTGTGTGTGTGTGTGTGTGTCGGTGCACACCCGTGTGTTTTTAGACGTGTATTCACCTCTCCTTACGTGCACGTGTGTAAGTGTGATATTTACCTTCTCTCTCCCCTTCTCTCTCTCTCTCTCTCTCTCTCACCTCTCTCTCTCTCTCTCCCTCTCTCTCTCGCTCTCTGTCTTTCTCTCTCGCTGTCTGTGTGAGGATTTTTTGGACGCAAGTAGAGCGAACTTCGGGAAAAGGTCGTGGCGCGTGTTTCCTTCTATTCCCGCTGTTGTACTCTCGGCTGCACTGCTGGTTAAATTATTAGTGCCCGATTGGTTCATAATCAGCCGAACTACCAGCTGCACTATTATTCGCACTAATACCTGCACTAATACCTGCACTAATACTTACACTATTACTCACACTAATACCCGCACTATCACCTATACTTTCATCTGCAGACGTCGATAGCCTTCAGTTGTGGTTTAGTCGTCACGAGACGTTGGTGAGATTCGATCACTAGCGCGGAGAAGGAGCGAGGAAGCGGAGAATGATGCTATCCGGCGTGCTGCGACACCTAACATGCGGTCCATGCGCGGGCCAACGCCGAGTAAGTACATCCGAGCGACCTGCATCGAAACATCGTCACATTAGAGACGAATCTGTGCCGTAATTTCGCTCCTACTCCAACCACCTCCATCACGTTACACACAGCTCGGCAACGTATGCGAGGGAAAGATGCAATAGTGTATGCACATAGATACCAGCTGTTGCGCCCGCGGTTCTGTAATAGTCGCTTCCAATAATAGACCACTGATATGTGTCCAGTGATCCTGGAAATTAAGGGCTTGTTCGTTTACCATTCAGTGACGTTGTAGAAAGGATAGGCTTAATGCGTATTCCGGTTGATCGACGTTAGTTTAACAGGAATGCTGGCGCTAAGCAAGTATACAGTATTAAAATATCGAACGCACGAAAAAGAGCTAGAACTGCTACATTGCGCATGAAATACTGCCAATTTCGGTAGCTATAGGTTGAATAGGATGTATGGCGTTCGACAGACAGATATAGATATATAACACAGTTATATATATATATGTATCGCAATGCACTGCACTCGCACAGTAGGCCCCTATCCATTACTTGTGAAATATGGCGACTTTCGGTAGGCAGGTTAGAGTAAGAGATATGGCACTGTATTTTTAGACAGGTATATACAAACACTCTCAACCACACAGCAGTCTGCTCAACAAGGCTCGTATACATAACACTACACATCAAACATGTACATCACGTTATAAGGTGATGGCAATGCCACTTTCTATTACATACCTATACCTACCCGGTTGAGTAACCAGTACAAATAACCAAGTAGTAAAAATTCAGCGGATGTCATGCGCTAACAGCAGTTAGAGGTAAGTAAACTCTTAGGCCACGTGCATCTCCATCTGTTAATAGTGCTATTAACTCACGTTTATTAACTTAGTACTCGGCAGCGCATCAAAAGATAATAACCTAGCGATAATGGTAGTATTGATTATTACCGTCAACGCGAATTTAATATTTAAAATTTTACATAATTTCATCGCGTTGCGCTCGACAGATAATTACGGGTGTGTAATAAAGTCCTGAATCTGGCCACGGGGGGTTAGACAGTATTACCCTATCTGCATTCCACATGCTTGGTTCTCGATTCTATGGCACCATAAAGATAGCGAGGAATTATTTAGAGAACTAAATCTAACGTGGGGTCACTGCTTTTTATTATTGATGTGTATGCTTTACCTTATTGTATGAATAGAAGAGTATAAATGTGAGCTGAATGCATGTCGTGAATGGAGTCAGAATAGATCACGTTATGATCAATGTCTTATAGCGCGCGATTATTAATATTGTAACATATTTGACGCAATGATACACGATCTGTTGGTGATACGAATGGTACACGACAATTTGCGAAGGTAACACCGCAGACTAACGGATACACAGACTGGACGAAACGCTAAAATGGTGTAATGCAATTGAATGGTGGCGCCGCCCAGCGAATGGAGCGGTACACTAAAAATCTGGCTGTGGTGACACACCGTGGATGTGTAACGTTGTAACATTAAAACGTCTATATCGTTAATTATAATATTTGGACTGGAGTTTAATTATACATTCCTTAATCTAGAAGGTCACATGTTAGTCTTCAAGTAGATTTTGCTCTATTAAACGACTGTACATTTATTGTATCCCCCGAACGAAGTTCGTG
>NW_014577137.1:640749-642814 GCF_000485595.1 Priapulus caudatus | reverse complement strand
AAAATAAAAAATATAACTGCTGTTAAACACCGGAAAATCGCTATGGCGTCACTGGGCCACCATACACATGTTAGTCTTCAAGTAGATTTTGCTCTATTAAACGACTGTACATTTATTTTTACATGCAAAACGATCATCCACACCGTATCACAGACTAATGCACAATACATACAATACATCACAATGCCGCGTAATGTGCACACGGTATACTGTGCTACAGTCTGTAGTTTAATTTATTCCTCAGTCTGTGACCGGATTTTGTGGGATGTTTTTTTTCTACAAACAATAAAATAATAAAGACGATATAATTTCCATATTTTTTACTCAAATACTATTAATCACATTTATTGCTAAGAAGCTTAATCACAAGTGCTGGAGCTTCAGCAATTTACGATTCTGCTTGTTTCTAGGTTCGGAGTGCAGGAGGGTTACTGACTTCTATCAGAGATGGAACTGCATCCTTTCTTAGCCTCTTAAATTTTTTGACTTGCCTTTGTGTTTTTAATAAAGGTAGAAGGGATCGGGTGAAGGAATTATGGAAAATAAGGTAAAATACATACAGTTGAATTTTATATTAGCAAAATTATTCAGCATGTGTTGGTTTAGTTTTGATATTGCCATAAGCAATAATGATATACTTCAGTGCCCAGCAGTGAATATTTCTCAACCGTATTTTTCTGTTTATGTATATTTCATGAAATCAAGCCTGGTACATGTATAACAACCCATGAGTCACACGACGAGAAGCAGAGAAAGCAATGTATTTTACTAATTTCCCATACTAATAATAGTTCTACAGTTAGTAGTTGGTACAGCATATCACATTTCAAAGCAGCCATTTTAACCCTTGTCAGCTGGACACATAAATTGAGATGCCTCAAAATGATTCTCGCAAATTAGCAGATATTTGCATTGGCTGTCTTTTAACCCGTCAATGTGGGCTCTTGTTGTGTTGCAGATGTACTTCCGAAGTCCATCTCTCCACATGATCATCTACATGTGTCATGTAATGATGTGGTGTATTATTTACAAATTATAATGAATTATATATACAAATTATAATGAATAATAATGAATGAATGCTGGTATTTTTCACAGAACAAAGGGCAGCAGAATTACACAGATCACCGAACCAAGTAGTGTTTTCTCTAACTTTTAACTGTTAGCTTTACAAGATTGTATCTTGTATTAGTTTACATTGATATTATGAATACATATATTTAAACAATCAATAAGTACAGTCTCTGTTCGTGTGTACCGCAGTCAGTGAGTCACTGCATCTGTCACTGCCGTCCTAACGAATTTATTATTTGCAAACGTATATAACATGGAACACGTGATAAATCTAGTACCTATCATGCTCTGTGGGAAACTTGAAAAACGCTATATCTGGGAATATATCTAGAATATATTATGCAAATAATTCCCGTACCGGCTTGAATATAAACACCCCCATACTCTCTGTGAATATTGAGTTTATTGACGCACGATTAGTCAATATATTAGTAAATATATGCGCGCGGAAGTGAATTACAGATGATTAAATTTCTAAAATTCTAGATACCTATAGACACATGTCTTAGCTATAGTCTCTGTGAATATTGAGTTTATTGACGCGCGATTAGTCAATATATTAGCAAATATATGCGTACCGTAATCTCCCGCACCGGCTTGAATATAGACATCCCGATGTCATTTCATTCGCCAAGCGCAGCACCATCGAAACGCTTAACAAGCAGGGTATACGAAGTGTCCAATCTGTGTATCCGTTAGTCTGGGGTAACACTGGTGTCTGTGACGTATCAGCCTTTCCACAGGACACGAGAGTTTTCTCGTCTGTTCTCAGCAGACAGGTTCTCTGCCCTTCCAGTACGTCCGGGTACAGGAATAGAGCAAGGTGTCATTATCAATGTGTATCTGTGTGTGTGTGTGTGTGTGTGTGTGTGTGTGTGTGTGTGTGTGTGTGTGTGTGTGTGTGTGTGTGTGTGTGTGTGTGTGTGTGTGTGTGTGTGTGTGTGTGTGTGTGTGTGTGTGTGTGTGTGTGTGTGTGTGTGTGTGTGTGTGT
>NW_014577137.1:637867-640462 GCF_000485595.1 Priapulus caudatus | reverse complement strand
GTGTGTGTATGTATGTGTGTGTGTGTGTGTGTGTGTGTGTGTGTGTGTGTGTGTGTGTGTGCGTGTGTGTGTGTATATAGGCGCCGGACTGCAGAACTATAGTTTGGCTGATCCGGTTATAGTCTCTTATACCGGTGTCTTATTATCCGCGATTTATTTCAGTGTAAGATTATATATCACTATATATACCCTTGTCAACGCGACAAAGGCTTTGCTTCTGTGGCGACGAAGTAGACACTCCCGCGTCAATATATGCTATGTCCCCGACGGAAATAGTGGTCATCCTACACCGTTTTTGTCATCCGTACTTTGTGATTGTCATCTGTGACGTTCACGACGTTTTGACACTCGGTTCTGCCCTTCCGGCAATACAGCGATCGTGCCTCTGCACGTTAAATTCTCTGGATTCCGAAAACTCCCGTCTCCAAAATGACCCTTACGTCGGACATACGCGTATATTAAATATCAGCCATGCGATTGGTTAACCAATAGTAATCGCGCAACAATGACGACGACGACGAGCCAGGGTAGAAACGTTACACAAACAATAAACAACAATAAACATGCACTGCGATGAAGTTGTCGCCCCATGCCTTGTATTTTTTATTTATTTTCTGTTGTTTACGTTGTTTCTACGTGGCAGTTCCTTGTATATTATGTGCATATGTTTATTATGTATATTATGTATATTATATATTATTATATATATATATATATATTATGTTCTTTGTATATTCGTGCATTCCTTGTATATTATTGTTTATTTATTACTGTTGTTGTTTTTACGTGGCAGTTCCTTGTCGGTCTGGCGCAGACAGGACCGGCGAGGTGGACCGGGGTGATTTGCAGCCAGCAGGCTAAGTTCTGCTCAAGCAGCGCTGACGGACATAAGAACAAGAATGTAAGCGACAGTCAATAACCTCTGCCGCGTCGCAGCACGCAACCTTTCGTCCAAGGACACTCAGATCTATCTGAATTTATTATCTTCTTGCAACCTTGTTTGAAAACACTCATTTGGATCAAGAGCCGGGTTTCGATAATGAAGGAAAATATATATGTTATAGATAAAAGTATTAGCATAGTAAGATTATTAACGTAAGGTGCATAACGTGAGTGCATGTCAACGTCAGGATAACGTTATCGTCACGATACTTTACGTATTTTCCACATCAAATTTTAGACAGTTTCTTTGTCGTTACTAAGTACACCTTTACTAAGATAATATACTAACAAGAGCGTATTAAGTATGCTAATTTAGCATTAGTATTAAGCATACTTAATACGCTCTTGATACTAATGTACTCCTACTATGTGCGTTTATTCACCCTATGTCTGTTTATTTTACTGATATGTTTCCTTTCGCTTTTACTTCGATATTTTGTATTATAATGTAGAAAGCTCGCCTGTGGGTAAAATGATTCGAGACCAAGCTTTATTTATAGATAGATAAACTTTAAGTTAAAATGTAAATGAAACAATCAAGCATCCTCATGCGAGTAATTGCTTTGAAGACTAGCACTAGATCTCCCCATATTGAGAAGATTTAATAAAGATTTCAATATCCCAATATTCTGCGAACAATTCCGAACCGACGTGCCAACTATCTCATTAACTAAATAATAAGCCAGGCGCGGCATCGTTGTTACAATACTAACATAGTGATTAGTAATATATCGATTTATATTTTAGATTATAGATTTTAAATAGGATTTTAGTGATTACATAGTCAACTTTGTATTAATATCATTTTACCTCACAGTTAGAGATATATCTCACATGAACACTTTTATTATCCGTTCATTTTAATGTTTAGACGTTTGCGATAGGCTGCGATTTTGATCATATTATGTAAAAAGGCGCAATATAAATATATAAATAATAATAAGAAGAAGAAGAATAACAATAATAATAATAATAATAATAATAATAATAATAATAATAATAATAACAATAACAATAACAATAACAATAACAATAACAATAACAATAACAATAACAATAACAATAACAATAATAATAACAATAACAATAACAATAACAATAATAATAACAATAATAATAATAATAATAGTCTAGTGCGGCTCGCATGAGAACACGCTCAATCATATCAGCGTGACTTGTCCACGTGACGCGCAGGTGACCGGACGCCGCGAGGTTTGGTTCTGGTTCTGGGGCATCAACTCCCATTGGCCCGGCATGGCGCGTGACATGCTCAAGTTTCCGGCCTTCTGCAACTCGATTGCGAAGTCGTCGGAGATCGTGAGCGATCTGGCTGGAATTAATCTACTGCGGCTGGTCACGAGCATGGAGAAGAAGAAAGTAGATCCGGCTATGGATTGCGTCTACACAAATGTGTCGATCGTTGGCATGCAAGTAAGCAGTGAATCAGAAAAGCCATCGAAGCCATCTCTCCTTCTCTGTCTCTCCCCCTGTGTGTGTCTCTCTCTCATCCACACACATACACACACACGCACACATACACACACACACACGCGCGCTCACACACACACAAACACACACACACACACACACACACACACACACACTTCACATACACACATTTTCATCCTTTCCCTTCTCTCTCTCTCTCTCTCT
>NW_014577137.1:633228-635485 GCF_000485595.1 Priapulus caudatus | reverse complement strand
ATGTACAATAAATGTGTATGAATTTGAATTTTGTGATCGATTCTCATCCAATCAGCAGCCTTGTGACATGAAATTATGAAGTTCCTGCTATCGTGAGTTTGCTCGTAGCTACGATGTGTTTCTGTCAACGTTACTCTCGTAACATTAACATTAGTCGTAAGTGTTATCGTAGCATTAACATTAGTCGTAAGTGTTATCGTAGCATTAACATTAGTCGTAAGTGTTATCGTAGCATTAACATTAGCATTAAATTTACGATGTTTCTGACAACGGCCCCCTAGTTTTTTCACATAAAAAACGAACAAATTAACAAATGTATTCATGCAGCCGGACTAATATCTGCACGATCGGTATAGGCCTATAGAGGATTAACTATATATTTCTTTTCATTAAGGACTACCATGGGAAGCTGTGAAAGCTTTCGACCTGCCACCTGGTGTGAATCCTATCATAGAGGTCAGCGATCGGTCAACGATGATCTCAGGGCGTCCAGCCGAGTTTGAGAAGGCAGTCGAAGCATTAACGTCACAGGGCGTCTTTGTCAGACAGATGGGACCTAACATGGGTGCACACAACATTGATGTGATGGCCCCAGCGCTGCCTGGGTTAAAGAAGGCACTACAGGAGGTGAGGCTGAATGACAGGTTAACACAAGGAAGAATTAGTTAACACAACTAAAGCTCATTGCATCGTCTATAATTTGGTGAGTAGAAGAAGAAGGAAAGACGAAGAATTAACGGGAGGAAATCATGATAAGCTGATAGAATTCGAAGGCATAAAAAATATCGGAGTGTCAGCAGAGAAGCACGTGCATGTTCGCGCAAGTGTCTTTACGCTAATCATGGGCGTTGTTTGGAATTTTTCGTAGGTGATTCCGAGCCCACGGCGGGCATCCCATCGGTGGATTAGCACAGTGTGGTCCGAGGAGGAGTGGGACACCAGAGGTCGCCTCTGCTCACCGGACTACGTATTGACAAATCTCGTAAGAATAGCTCGCTATTTCACACATTGTTGTCGCTCATTCTCTGTTGTTATTCTATGTCTGTAGATTACTTATGAGTGAGATATGATGACATTTTGTGCGTCTATATCAGGCTGCATGAGCGTGTCTGCGTGTACTCATGCATGCGCGTGTGTGTGTGTGTGTGTGTGTGTGTGTGTGTGTGTGTGTGTGTGTGTTTCTCTCTTGGTCTCTCTCTCTCTCGGTTTCTCTCTCGGTCTCTCTCTCTCTCTCTCTCTGTTGCTCTCTTGGTCTCTCTCTCTTTCTCTCTCTCTCTCTCTCTCTCTCTCGCCCGCTCTCTCTCTCTCTTTTTCGCTCATGGTCTGTGTCTCGCTGACACACTCACTGACATATACAGTCATTGATACCCCTTGCAATACGCACTCTCTATATTCTCCCATCTCCGTCTCTATCACCGCCGCTTGCTCTAAACATGTGTGAGCACGAATTTACAATCATCTCGATCACAGCTCGCATAAACATTGTTGTCATATCACACTCGATCGCGTCTTCCGTGCGTTCGCGCGTTGCTAGTATACGCGTACTCTTATTAGAACATCCCGCTTTCATCCAAAGCTTTCCAGCTTTTAATAAAAACCGCGCTCAGGCAACGTAGCGACGCATTTCGTGTGAGCGCAGCGGGCACGCATCAAAATTATTCATTCGTAAGCGTGTTAGAGATATATGAGAGTTATGTACGCACCGTCCTACTGGTGTCCGCCTACTGCGAATTTACTGGAAGAACCGCTTGCAAATATTCATGATATTAAGTACTCTGTGTGCACATGCTATGGATGCATTATGCAAAATCGAGGCTAGAATCTAAACTATGCGACACGTACCGAAAGATGGAGAGCTTGAAAGCATGCGAGACGGAAGATTAATGATGACGTAACAGTGTATAGACAAACGTCGAGAAGCTGCGTCATAGTACGACCGTATACGAGCAGCGTCGTATCTGTTCCTCTGCTGCGCGTAAAAACGTAGCTTTTCTTTCAGCACAACAACGAGCTCGCTCGTAGCAAATTATCTATAATGACAATGACATTACTGCCCGTTTTAACGTAAGAACGGCAGAGAGAGAGAGAGAGAAAGAAAGAGAGAGTGTGTGTGTGTGTGTATGTGTGTGTGTGTGTGACTTTGTGCGTGTGTGTGTGTGTGTGTGTGTGTGTGTGTGTGTGTGTGTGTGTGTGTGTGTGTGTGTGTGTGTGTGTATGTGTGTGTGTGGGGGGTGTGCGTGTGTGTGTGTGTGTGTGT
>NW_014577137.1:626323-632588 GCF_000485595.1 Priapulus caudatus | reverse complement strand
TATAATCGATTATCGGTTTCCCTTAACCGATCGATAATCGATTATAATCGGATAATCGGTTAATAATAGCAGTCTTATGTAATAGTAGCAATAACAATTTGTCTTGTTGTGCAGAATAAATTCATGACCACGTCATTTTTCATCAAATATTATTTATATGTGGTTAGCCATCATAATATGCATAAATTACTGTGATGTACAATAAATGTGTATGAATTTGAATTTTGTGATCGATTCTCATCCAATCAGCAGCCTTGTGACATGAAATTATGAAGTTCCTGCTATCGTGAGTTTGCTCGTAGCTACGATGTGTTTCTGTCAACGTTACTCTCGTAACATTAACATTAGTCGTAAGTGTTATCGTAGCATTAACATTAGCATTAAATTTACGATGTTTCTGACAACGGCCCCCTAGTTTTTTCACATAAAAAACGAACAAATTAACAAATGTATTCATGCAGCCGGACTAATATCTGCACGATCGGTATAGGCCTATAGAGGATTAACTATATATTTCTTTTCATTAAGGACTACCATGGGAAGCTGTGAAAGCTTTCGACCTGCCACCTGGTGTGAATCCTATCATAGAGGTCAGCGATCGGTCAACGATGATCTCAGGGCGTCCAGCCGAGTTTGAGAAGGCAGTCGAAGCATTAACGTCACAGGGCGTCTTTGTCAGACAGATGGGACCTAACATGGGTGCACACAACATTGATGTGATGGCCCCAGCGCTGCCTGGGTTAAAGAAGGCACTACAGGAGGTGAGGCTGAATGACAGGTTAACACAAGGAAGAATTAGTTAACACAACTAAAGCTCATTGCATCGTCTATAATTTGGTGAGTAGAAGAAGAAGGAAAGACGAAGAATTAACGGGAGGAAATCATGATAAGCTGATAGAATTCGAAGGCATAAAAAATATCGGAGTGTCAGCAGAGAAGCACGTGCATGTTCGCGCAAGTGTCTTTACGCTAATCATGGGCGTTGTTTGGAATTTTTCGTAGGTGATTCCGAGCCCACGGCGGGCATCCCATCGGTGGATTAGCACAGTGTGGTCCGAGGAGGAGTGGGACACCAGAGGTCGCCTCTGCTCACCGGACTACGTATTGACAAATCTCGTAAGAATAGCTCGCTATTTCACACATTGTTGTCGCTCATTCTCTGTTGTTATTCTATGTCTGTAGATTACTTATGAGTGAGATATGATGACATTTTGTGCGTCTATATCAGGCTGCATGAGCGTGTCTGCGTGTACTCATGCATGCGCGTGTGTGTGTGTGTGTGTGTGTGTGTGTGTGTGTGTGTGTGTGTGTGTGTGTGTGTGTGTATGTGTGTGTGGGGGGGCGTGCGTGTGTGTGTGTGTGTGCGTGTGTGTGTGCATGTATGTATGTGCGCGCACGATTACGTGATTCATGAGCATGTGTGTACACGTGCATGCGTGCGGCTGCGTGTGTGTGCGTTCATGCGCGCATTGGTCGCATTACACCGAACATGTTATGCATGCAATGTTCTGTCAGCGTTTACAACCACGTTCTTACACTGTTTCTCGGTACTGTCACATTGTTACACTGTCACTCGGTACTGTCAAGTCCACATGCCATTAATACTGTCACGTGATACAGGTGGAGCCTTCGCGTCTGCGTCAGGCGTTGGCACGGATACCGTCGGGCGCCATCTTGATGGAAGTGTCGGCTGAAGGATTCATGAAAAGCATGAGCGCAGGAGGAGACGGGGGCTCTGGTGGTGGTGGTGGAGGAGGGCCCCACATCACCGTAGTGCCGCTGATGGATCCCGCAGCAAAGGACAACCGTCGCTTCTTCCTGTCCAGCCTGGACAAGTGCTCACCAGACAGCGTCTGCTCCTCGCTCGTGAGTGTTGATCCTGGTGACGTCATGCTGCACGACCAGATGATAATACGAAATCAAACCAAATAAAATAAAATAAGATCAAATAAAATGAGACGGGAACTCTGGAATTTCTCACACATCGTGCCTTATATGAACGTTGATCTTCTATCGGTTCCAAGTCATCCACGTCCTCTGTCCCTTCTGTTGTGCGATTTTCGTAATGTCGATACTGAAAAGCAATGTCGCTGTAACCGCTGCTCCTCGCGTGTTTCTATTGGTTCATAGTACAGTTTCTACAGTTTGTAGGTAGGTTTGTAGGTAGATCACATTGATGCCTCGTGGCTTGCGCGCACGCATCGATACTGATGAACGTACTATTCAGCTGTGAACATTTTCTTTCGTATCTTTCACTTTTCTTCAGAATCATATCGCACTTTTATCAGGCCGGTCTGGAATTTGATTTGTGTTCTGATTTTCGATGCTTTGATTGAGATACGCATGTAAAATGTTTGTTCTCTTATTTTACATTTCGCAGGAAGCAGAAGAGCTGTTGTACGAGCGATAAGTGTTGCCGCAATGGAGGACAAGAAGCTAATTAAGCACGCACATCCACGCCATTGTGACAGCCGTCATTTTATGCGAATTCCAGTGTCTAATATAATAATAATCACCGGAAACCTATTACCGATGGCGCTAACGTTCGCGAAGGATGTGCAAGACAATATACATCACGCTCGCAATTTCTGTTAATGGAGAGACTAGGCGCATAATTGATTAGATTTTCGATGAATAACGATTATTTTGTGTAATGTTCCATTCGTCAGTCCAAGCACGATGAAATAAAAAGCGCGCATGATGTAGAGTATTTTCGATTGTGATCGTTATGACTTAAATTAAAGTTAATGTAAAATTAGCTGCGAGTTCTAAATGCGTGGAAATGCTTGCTGTTCGCTCGTAATTAAGTTATTAAGTATAATCCTATATCAGCTAGTGCACTCTGTCTCAGCACCGCGGCAGCATCTCATTCCTTAGCTAATGTGCTGCGAAATCTTGTCATTGACCGGCTTTTAAAAAATGTAAAAAAAATATAAGCATACAAGAGCCGAGGAGAAGCATGTACCCTACACGTTAACCCCATGTTTTCCTTTCTCTGTTTATATATTGTATATATTACGCAGCTAGTTGTGTTGTTATATACATATACTCATGATCAAACTCATGGTTACACCTACACTCATACATACGCACGCACGCCCGTACGCACGCACACACACAGGCCAACAGCGGCTCCCGCTGGCGACGACACACCCACACACACCCAGCACAACACACACACACACACACCCACAACACACTACACACCAACATCACACACACACACACACAACACACACACACACATCGGGAGAAACAAACAGCAAATTTACACAAAATCACGCGACACAAAGTATGATTATATATATATAATATATATATATATACATATATATATATACATATGTATATATATATTATGAACTATTTATAGTATTTTTATAAACTGTTTTCCTAAAGAGTCAGGATGTATGCTCCAAATATTTCGTCTTTAGCTTGACGAAAATCTTATCGACAGTGTCTGTGAAATTTGACGCTGAATGGTTATTTCGACCAAAGCCATTAGATAGCATTTCCTTATGTACAACTTCCATTGTTAATGTTTCACGCGAATAAAAACTGTAAAATCGCCGTTTTCGTCTTAAATGCATGATTGCGTGTTTACTATAGTCGATGGGTTTACATCAAGAAACGTTAAAACTTTGAGACATTTTTTATTTCCATTTGTGTCGGAGTTGTATTTCATTGCTGGAGAGAACGCGGAATTGCGCGGGTTCTCAATCACTAACCCACACTCGACAGCTAACGTCGCTTACCGAAACTGTAAAAACAAGCAATTACGAGTTCCGTGGTGTGCTTACCCGTTGTCGCGTTCGTCTGCCACGACTGCGCTATACACTAACAATTTATATACCCCGTCTTTGCGAAACTATCAAGAAACGAAGTCGTAGCACAGACAAGAAACCCCCAGGCACGCGCAAACAATACCCGCAGTTATTATCGACGATCTAAAAACGTTAATTCCCTGCCTTTGTGTCTATATTCAGACGTAATTGCGCGAGAAATTGTTCGTTTCTTGTACCTGTGGCGCTCGGCGCTGCAGTCACAGCATGACGCAACTAATAGATCGCGACTGACTTCGGAAGTTTGGCTTTTCGATGTCGTCACTAGATAGCGCAGTTGTTGCATCATTGTTATCACTGCTGTTATTGTTGTTGTTGCTATGGGTATCATCCTCCTCCTTCCCTGCTATAGTCTGCTCGCTAGCTACCCGTGCTTGGTGAATCTTGTAACGTCCGAGGAACCCCATGCGCGTCCCCACCGTGACGATGTCATCGTTGACCTTGAGAGCGGTGACGCTGGAGTAAACGTAGGTGACAATGATCTTCTCGGCCGTGTCGCAGCGCCACACGACGACCTGTCGAGTTCTGGTTCCTGCGATGACATAAGCACCGTCATCAGTCATGCCCAGACACGTTATAGCGTAGGGCGACGTATTTAACTTGCCGACGCACGTAAAGCTACCAGCTTCAACCTGCCAGACGGCGATCACCGACGTACTGTCGCCTGCCGACGCACGGTCGCCTGCCGCCGCGAAGTGACGACCGTCTCTTGAGCTGGTAACGTGCTGTACTACGCCGCTCGTAACAACGTCGGCGAACACCAGTGGCGCCTCTGGCGAGCATTTTCTCACTATCATGCGACCGCCACTTGTTCCGATGACGACGTACTCGTCGGCGAGATGAAATGCGGTGAACGTCTCGCGGTCGGCGACGGTCGATCCGTTACCCATGGCGACGACTGATGCGTCGTCGCGGTTTATAAGCACGACGACAGCGCCTTCTCGCAGGCAGGCGGCGACGAGAGGTTTAGACGGGTGCGCATCAAGAAACACCACCTCGCCTTGCACAGGGAAATCGACGATGGCGCCCGTCTCGAGGTTACGAACCTTGACGCGTCCGTCGACACCGCCGCTCGCCAAGTGACCATCGGCCGTCACGGCCAGACTAGTGACGCCACCGCGGTGACCGTCCATCGTAGTTCCCGACGACTGACCGCTGACGTCGGTCATGTCGAAGACGACGACGTCGGCGCGGTTGCGGTGCTGCGTGGCGACGAGGCGACCGTCGCGCGTCCACGCGGGCGACGCCGTGCCGTCGTCGACGTACATGGGCGTGCCGACGTGCAGGTCGGGCTGCGCGTCCCACAGCTTCACGTACGGTAGGCGCGTCGACGCCGACACGATGAGGTCGTCGCGCGCCAACAGACGATCGACGTCCACCGCCATGCCCGTCAGACGTGCTGACATCTCCTGGCCGAGCTTCGAATTACCGCCACCGCGCACGTCCAGGAGGCGCCATGTTCGCAGGCTCTCGTCCCGCGACGCCGACACGAGCAGCTGCTGTTTCTGACCGTCGCCATCGTCATCGTCGCTGTCTACGAAGGCGACTTTATTGACGACGTCGGCGTGAGCGGTGAAACTGAGCAGGATCTCATCGCTGGTGATATCACAGATGTTTAAATCGCAGCCGGAGCCGACACTGACCATGCTCCTGTCATTGTTGACAGCCATGCAGTTCACCTCGCCCGAGAATTCCCCGATCGCCGCTGTCACCTGCCCCCTGGCGGTGTCGACAACGGAGATAGAGCCGTCCTTACTTCCGGCAGCGACCATCGTCGGCTGGATTAGCAGCAGACACGTGATCATCTGCTTGTGGTGACGTACGTCGTGAAGAACGGCTAGCTTCGTTGAATCGAGCACCTAAGCAATACAACGTATATACATATTCATATGTACAAGGCCAACTACATGTATATCAAGAGCAGATAATAACCCATTATTTTCTGCTCTTGAGGTTATTATCTGCTCTTGATGTATATACATATTCGTATGTATATGACCAGATAATGATAATGATTATAATGGCTAATGGAAATTAGTAACAGATGATTAACTCGGACACGAGGGTAAAAGTTTGAATGAATTTGTGTACGGGTTTCAATTAAATCGCATGTGAATATCAAACGTGATCTTGCGTAGCATTGTCACTTCTATCTAAATTTACTGAATCATGCATTCATGAGTTTGCTACTAGTGACTCTAACACTTATAATTCAAATGAAAACAGATATTGGCATTGATAGCCCTAAGAGCGCACGCACTAAGTGGTGGAACTAAGCCAACAAACATTGAGTTCTTAAAGTTACATCAAGCACAGATTTCCTCTTCCCTTTAATTATCTCTCTCTCTCTCTCTCTCTCTCTCTCTTTCTCTCCCTCTCTCTCTCTCTCTCTCTCTCTTTCTCTCTCTCTTTCTCTCCCTCTC
>NW_014577137.1:619148-626123 GCF_000485595.1 Priapulus caudatus | reverse complement strand
GTATAGCGTACGACGGACCGACCTACCTACACGTAACGAAGTAGTACGTACTACTAATATATAATATATATATATATATATATATATATATATTACGCCTTATATAGGCGTGGAACATAGATAAAAGCCTATAATATTTGCTAATGTGGCAGGCGGCCATATCCTGGGTTGCATATGCCCAGTATCTCTTAAATGACGAGTTGTTCGGCGAATATATACACGTACATGTATCTAGGAGAATGCTGTCCGAAACATGTCCGGGATACCCTACAAGCTAGGGTGTCGTACCGTCTTTTACAAGAGCCATAGCAATAGAGTTTTATCCCATAAATCTACACACGGGTACTCCCGCTCGAGTTCAAATACGTTTTTGAACCAAAATATCAGTTATTTAGTTTGTTACTGCGCATGCGCGAACCCGCATTTTAGAATGTGGTACGTAGATAAAATTCTATAATATTTGCTAATGTGGCAGCCGGCCATATCCTGGGTTGCATATGCCCAGTATCTGTTAAATTACGAGTTGTTCGGCGAATATATACACGTAGATGTATCTGAGAGAATGCTGTCTAAAACATGTCCGAGATATACAAGCTAGGGTGTCGTACCGTCTTTTACAAGAGCCATAGCAATAGAGTTTTATACAGGCACCCCCGCTCCGGTAGATCAGATTTTACCATGCACACATGCTGTCAGCCTGCCCTTCTCCAGTTTGAACGTATAAAAACGGCCGACGAATATTATCTTGGCAGTCAACGGCGACCGTCGTCGCAGCTCCATTTGCCCATAGATTAGCATAACTGGGAATCGTGGCGCAATGCTGCCAGCGAAGTAAAGCATGTAGATCAGATTTTACCATGCACACGTGCTGTCAGCCTGCCCTTCTCCAGTTTGAACGTATAAGAACGGCCGAAGAATATTACCTTGGCAGTCAACGGCAACCGACGTCGCAGCGCCATTTGCCCATAGATTAGCATAGCTGGGAATCGTGGCGCGATGCTGCGAGCGAAGTGAAGCATGTAGATCAGATTTTACTATGCATATAAGTGCTGTCAGCCTGCCTAGATCCAGTTTGAACGTATAAGAACGGCCGAATAAATTTGTCTTGGCAGTCAACGGCGACCGACGTCGCAACACCATTTGCCCATACATTAGCATAGCTGGTAATCGTGTCGCGATTCTGCGAGCGAAGTGAAGCATGTAGCTCAGCTTTTACCATGCACGCGTGCTGTGAAAAACCATGCACCTGCCCGGCTCCTGTTTGAACGTATAAGAACGACCAAAGAATATTATCTTTGCAGTCAACGGCGACCGACGTCGCAGAGCCATTGGCCCATACGTTAGCATAGTTGGAAATCGTGGCGCGATGCTGCGAGCGAAGTGAAGCATGTAGATCGGATTTTACCATGCACATGTGCTGTCAGCCTGCCTGGCTCCAGTTTGAACGTATAAGAACGGTCGAAGAATATTATTTTGGCAGTCAACGGCGACCGACGTCGCAGCGCCATTTGCCCATACATTAGCATAGCTGGGAATCGTGGCGCGATGCTGCGAGCAAAGTGATCCAGTTTAACCACGTTTTTGAATCAACATATCAGTTATTTAGTGAGTTACTGCGCATGCGCGGACCCGCATTTTAGCCTGTGCAACAAATATAAAATTCTAGAATACTTTGTTTCCATTGTGGCAGGCGGTCATATCCTGGGTTGCATATGCACAGTATCTGTTAAAATGACGAGTTTTCCGTCGAATATATACACGTACATGTATCTGAGAGCATGCTGCCAGAAACACGTACCGTGAAAGCTAGGGCGTCGTACCATCTTTTACAAGAGCCATAGAAATATACTTTTATGCTATAAATCTACACAAGGGTACCCCCGCTGCAGTTTAAACACGTTTTTGAATGAACATATCGGTTATTTCGTGAGTTACTGGGCATGCGCGAACCCGCATTTCAGCCTGTGCAACAAATGTAAAATTTAGAATGTTTTATGTGGCAGGCGATCATATCCTGGGTTGCATATGCCCAATATCTGTTAAAATAACGAGTTTTCTTGCAAATATATACACGTACATATATCTAAGTGAATGCTGCCAAAAACACTATGTCCGTGGTACCGTGCAAGCTAGGGTTCGTATCATCTTTGACCTGAGTAATAGCATTATAGTTTTATCCCATAAATCTACACACAGGTACCCCAGCTCCAGTTTAAACACGTTTTTGAATACACATATGGGTTATTTCGTGAGTTACTGGTCATGCGCGGACCCGCATTTTAGCCTGTGCAACAAATGTAAAATTTAGAATATTTTATAATGTGGCAAGCGGTCATATCCTGTGTTGCATATGCCCAGTATCTGTTAAAATGACAAGTTTTCTGGCAAATATATACACGTACATATATCTGAGAGAATGCTGCCAGAAACACTATGTACGTGGTACCGTGCAAGCTAGGGCGTCGTACCATCTTTGACCTGAGCCATAGCATTATAGTTTTATCTCATAAATCTACACACAGGTATATCCCAACTCCAGTTTAAACACGTTTGTGAATCAACATATCCGTTATTTTGTGAGTTACTGCGCATGCGCGAAGCCGCATTTTAGCCTGTGGACCATAGATAAAAGCCTATAATATTTGCTAATGTGGCGGACGGCCATATCCTGGGTTGCATAATGCCCCAGTATCTGTTAAATAACGAGTTGTTCGGCAAATATATACACGTCCATGTTTCTGAGAGAATTCTGCCAGAAACATTTCCGGGTTACCCTGCAAGCTAGGGCGTCGTACGATCTTTTACAAGCGCCATAGCAATAGACCTTTATCCTATAAATCTGCACACGGGTACCCCCGCTCCAGTTTTAAACACGTTTTTGAATCAAAATATCAGTTATTGACTTTGTTACTGCGCATGTGCGAACCCGCATTTTAGCCTGTTCAACAAATGTAAAATTCTAGAATATTTTCTACTGTGTCAGGCGGTCATATCCTGGGTTGCATATGCCCAGTATCTGTTAAAATGACTAGTTTTGCGGCGAATATAAACACGTTCATGTATCTGAGAGAATGCTGCTAGAAACACTATGTTCGGGTAACCTGCAAGCTAGGGCGTAGTACCATCTTTTACAAGAGCCAAAGATATAGAATTTTATCCCGTTAATCTACACACGGGTACCCCATCTCCAGTTTAAATACGTTTTTGAATAAAAATATCAGTTATTTAGTGAGTTACTGCGAATGCGCGAACCCGCATTTTAGCGTGTGGAATATAGATAAAATTTTATGTTTGCTAATGTGGCAGGCGGCCATATCCTTGGTTGCATATGCCCAGTATTTGTTAAAATGACGAGTTTTCCGGCGAATATACACACGTACATTTATCTGAGAGAATGCTGTCAGAAACACTATGTCCAGGGTACCCTGCAAGATAGGGCGTCGTACCATCTTTTACAAGCGCCATGGTAATAGACTTTTATCCCATATACATCTACACACAGGTATATTTCTTATGTGAACCCAACTATATTTTTATCAGTAAAAATAAGTTTTTATCATAATATTACCTTTAGGCATTTTATTTAAAAAAATTGTAATTTTTGAAGCGATTTTAAATCCATTAAAATCAACGATTTGAATGGGGGTGTGGCATAATCATGAGGTGGTTTTGGGAATCTGTGCTGAGCTTTGTAATGGATGACCGGACGCGTAGCCACTGCGTATTTTTATTTACTCCTGACAATGATATACCCTCGAAGTGTAGACTAATATATATACTCTTTAAGATTTGACAAAGTATACAGCATCTTACAGCATATATGTTGCATACAACAGTAAGTTATTGCACGAATTTAATAATTTTGCAGTAAGATTATAAAGTAGAGCGCACAAATTTGCGTTATTAACGCAAAATAGATACGCCGTGAACGTCGAGAAGGTATTAGAAATGAGATTGGTTTGTAATTGTGCTATTCTGGCAAGAAAATTATCTTGGCTATCAACGGCGACCGACGTCACGACCGCCATTTCTATGTACATTACCATAGGTGTGGGATCGTGATTGGATGTTGCGAGCAAAATGAATTTTTTAGATCGGCCTTTTGGCGCTCGTGCGTCGGTCACCGTTGACTGCCAAGAAAATTTTCTTCGGCCGTTCTCATACGTTCAAACTCGTTGCGGGCGGGCCGATGGCACGGGTGCATGGTAAAATCCGATCTATACTATTCACTTTGCTCGCAGCACCACGCCCTGGGTTTCCACCTATGCTAATGAGCATGAAAATGGCGCACGGACGTCGGTCGCCGTTGATTGCAAAGAACATTTTCTTCGGCCGAAATCATACGTTCAATCTGGAGCCAGACGAATTCACATCACGAGTGTATGATTAAATACAATCTGCAATATTCACTTTGCTCGCAGCATCGCGCCATGATTTCCACCTATGCTAATGTACATGAAAATGGCGCACGGACGTCGTCACCGTTGACTGCCATGATAAGTTTGTTCGGCCGATCTAGTACGTTCAAACTAGAGCCAGGCGGGCCCACGGCACGCGTGCATGGTATAATCAAATCTATAACAATAACTTAGCTCGCATCATCACGCCCTGTGTTCCCACCTATGCTAATGTACATGAAAATGGCGCACGAACATCGATCACCGTTGACTGCCAAGATAATTTTCTTCGGCCAATCTTATACGTTCAAACGAGGGCTGGGCGGGCCGACGGCACGTGTGCATGGTAAAAATCCAATCTACAATAATAACTTTGCTCGCAAGCATCGCGCCACGATTTTCACCTATGCTAATGTACATGAAAATGGTGCACGGACGTCGGTCGCCGTTGACTACCAAGATATTTGTCTTCGGCCGATCTTGTACGTTCAAACTAAAGCCAGGCGGGCCCACGGCCCGCGTGCATGGTAAAATCAATATCTATAACAATAACTTAGCTCGCAGCATCGCGCCACGATTTCCACCTATGCTAATGTACATGAAAATGGCGCACGGACGTCGGTCACCGTTGACTGCCATGATAAAAAAAATTCGGCCGATCTAGTACGTTCAAGCTAGAGTTGCATATATATTATGTGTATATCGCCGTTGGCCGTACGAAAAAGATGGCGCTCTGCGATTCGCAAACAGTCTTTCTAATAATGTTTCCTACTCGGTCTCACGGGCAATGTAGCATAATCTTATTATAATATTTATACGAGTAGTCTCGTCCTGATAATCGTTACCACATTGCTTTACGACTTGTCGTATACGGAAATGCAATTACTGCGCCTCTCGTGGATAACACATGCACTAACTGCCTGTTAGACGATAGTCTTTGCGAAAGCGACCTCATTGTTGGTAAGTGTATTAAAGCTATTAATTGCTTGTGTGCAATGTGTTTTATGTGCATCATCACAGTAAACGCGAGAGTGTATTTTTTACTCAGCAGCTTGGATCAATTTAACAGCTGCAGCAGCGGCAGCGACAGCAGCAACAGTAGCGTTAGCGGTAGTAGTAGTAATCCTAGTAGTAGTAGTAGTAGTAGTAGTAGTAGTAGTAGTAGTATAGTAGTAGTAGTAGTAGTAGTAGTAGTAGTAGTAGTAGTAGTAGTAGTAACTACTACTACTACTACTACTACTACTACTACTACTACTACTACTACTACTACTACTACTACTACTACTACTACTACTACTACTACTACTACTACTACTACTACTACTATAGTAGTAGTAGTAGTAGTAGTAGTAGTAGTAGTAGTAGTAGTAGTAATAGTAGTAGTAGTGGTGGTACTGGCTGCCACGAAGCCCGCAGGCAACCTTGCTGCATGCAGCCGCGAGGATGTCAGCTCGTAGTTCTTGAACACGTAGCGGGACCCGTGGCTTAACGCGATGCGTTTGTGAGGGATGAGTATTGTCACCACTCCTGGATGACTGGATAGTAGCAAGAGTACATAATAGAAAATAATATAAGAGTACATAATAAAATCTCTATTATGTACTCTTGATAGTAGGAAGCAGGTCATTTGCAGATGAGTGTTATGCGGAAGCTATTAGCAACGAGCGAGCGCGTCACCTCGCTACAGAGAGCCCCGCTGACGGCGTGCCTCAGTCTATTATGGAAATCATCATGCCAATGAGACTCGATGTCTGAGCGCTCCCCAGCGGACGTGTAACGACGTCGCCCTTGACCCATTGACCTGGTGACGTGCGGGATTTGTCTTACTTATTTGCAGTGGGCTCAGTTGCAACTAAGTAAATTACCAACGACGGATGAATGGGGCATCTTGATTGGACACGACTAGGATACGTGATGAGAATCGTAAATACAATTTGGGCAGGCTACAGAAATCTGACACTAACCTCCCCTCTCACTCTCCCCCTACCACCCTTGCCCAACGACGCTTCGCTTACCATCCGCTCTCGCAACCTCCCCTCTTGCAACCTTCATCTCACCCTCCTCTCCCACCCTTCCCCTTCCGCCCTCCCCTCCCAATCTCCGCCCTCACAACCTCCCCTCTCCCAGCCTCCATCTTCTAACATCCTTATCTTACCCTCTCTATACCACCCTCCCATCTTCCGACCTCCCTTCCCACTCTCCCTTCTCCTAACCGTTCCCCTCCCGACCCTTCCTACACTCTCACCTCTCTCAATCTTCCCCTCCGACACTACCATCTCCCGACCTCCACTGCCTACTCTCCTCTCTCCCAACCTCCCTTCTCCCAACTCCCCCCTCTCCCGTCTCCCCACCTCCCCCTCCAACTACAACCCGCCTCTCTTCCTCGTCGTCAATACCACGAGATAAGACGAGGAATTGTTGATTGTAACACGTTGAGCTATTTTATGTGATATCAAAATCGCGAAAACTGAATCAGCGCGCTGCAATTACCGCGGGCGCTGCCACTCGTGCGTGAGAGAGAGAGAGAGAGAGAGAGAGAGAGAGAGAGAGAGAGAGAGAGAGAGAGAGAGAGAGAGAG
>NW_014577137.1:604241-619138 GCF_000485595.1 Priapulus caudatus | reverse complement strand
ATAAAATTCTAGAATACTTTGTTTCCATTGTGGCAGGCGGTCATATCCTGGGTTGCATATGCACAGTATCTGTTAAAATGACGAGTTTTCCGTCGAATATATACACGTACATGTATCTGAGAGCATGCTGCCAGAAACACGTACCGTGAAAGCTAGGGCGTCGTACCATCTTTTACAAGAGCCATAGAAATATACTTTTATGCTATAAATCTACACAAGGGTACCCCCGCTGCAGTTTAAACACGTTTTTGAATGAACATATCGGTTATTTCGTGAGTTACTGGGCATGCGCGAACCCGCATTTCAGCCTGTGCAACAAATGTAAAATTTAGAATGTTTTATGTGGCAGGCGATCATATCCTGGGTTGCATATGCCCAATATCTGTTAAAATAACGAGTTTTCTTGCAAATATATACACGTACATATATCTAAGTGAATGCTGCCAAAAACACTATGTCCGTGGTACCGTGCAAGCTAGGGTTCGTATCATCTTTGACCTGAGTAATAGCATTATAGTTTTATCCCATAAATCTACACACAGGTACCCCAGCTCCAGTTTAAACACGTTTTTGAATACACATATGGGTTATTTCGTGAGTTACTGGTCATGCGCGGACCCGCATTTTAGCCTGTGCAACAAATGTAAAATTTAGAATATTTTATAATGTGGCAAGCGGTCATATCCTGTGTTGCATATGCCCAGTATCTGTTAAAATGACAAGTTTTCTGGCAAATATATACACGTACATATATCTGAGAGAATGCTGCCAGAAACACTATGTACGTGGTACCGTGCAAGCTAGGGCGTCGTACCATCTTTGACCTGAGCCATAGCATTATAGTTTTATCTCATAAATCTACACACAGGTATATCCCAACTCCAGTTTAAACACGTTTGTGAATCAACATATCCGTTATTTTGTGAGTTACTGCGCATGCGCGAAGCCGCATTTTAGCCTGTGGACCATAGATAAAAGCCTATAATATTTGCTAATGTGGCGGACGGCCATATCCTGGGTTGCATAATGCCCCAGTATCTGTTAAATAACGAGTTGTTCGGCAAATATATACACGTCCATGTTTCTGAGAGAATTCTGCCAGAAACATTTCCGGGTTACCCTGCAAGCTAGGGCGTCGTACGATCTTTTACAAGCGCCATAGCAATAGACCTTTATCCTATAAATCTGCACACGGGTACCCCCGCTCCAGTTTTAAACACGTTTTTGAATCAAAATATCAGTTATTGACTTTGTTACTGCGCATGTGCGAACCCGCATTTTAGCCTGTTCAACAAATGTAAAATTCTAGAATATTTTCTACTGTGTCAGGCGGTCATATCCTGGGTTGCATATGCCCAGTATCTGTTAAAATGACTAGTTTTGCGGCGAATATAAACACGTTCATGTATCTGAGAGAATGCTGCTAGAAACACTATGTTCGGGTAACCTGCAAGCTAGGGCGTAGTACCATCTTTTACAAGAGCCAAAGATATAGAATTTTATCCCGTTAATCTACACACGGGTACCCCATCTCCAGTTTAAATACGTTTTTGAATAAAAATATCAGTTATTTAGTGAGTTACTGCGAATGCGCGAACCCGCATTTTAGCGTGTGGAATATAGATAAAATTTTATGTTTGCTAATGTGGCAGGCGGCCATATCCTTGGTTGCATATGCCCAGTATTTGTTAAAATGACGAGTTTTCCGGCGAATATACACACGTACATTTATCTGAGAGAATGCTGTCAGAAACACTATGTCCAGGGTACCCTGCAAGATAGGGCGTCGTACCATCTTTTACAAGCGCCATGGTAATAGACTTTTATCCCATATACATCTACACACAGGTATATTTCTTATGTGAACCCAACTATATTTTTATCAGTAAAAATAAGTTTTTATCATAATATTACCTTTAGGCATTTTATTTAAAAAAATTGTAATTTTTGAAGCGATTTTAAATCCATTAAAATCAACGATTTGAATGGGGGTGTGGCATAATCATGAGGTGGTTTTGGGAATCTGTGCTGAGCTTTGTAATGGATGACCGGACGCGTAGCCACTGCGTATTTTTATTTACTCCTGACAATGATATACCCTCGAAGTGTAGACTAATATATATACTCTTTAAGATTTGACAAAGTATACAGCATCTTACAGCATATATGTTGCATACAACAGTAAGTTATTGCACGAATTTAATAATTTTGCAGTAAGATTATAAAGTAGAGCGCACAAATTTGCGTTATTAACGCAAAATAGATACGCCGTGAACGTCGAGAAGGTATTAGAAATGAGATTGGTTTGTAATTGTGCTATTCTGGCAAGAAAATTATCTTGGCTATCAACGGCGACCGACGTCACGACCGCCATTTCTATGTACATTACCATAGGTGTGGGATCGTGATTGGATGTTGCGAGCAAAATGAATTTTTTAGATCGGCCTTTTGGCGCTCGTGCGTCGGTCACCGTTGACTGCCAAGAAAATTTTCTTCGGCCGTTCTCATACGTTCAAACTCGTTGCGGGCGGGCCGATGGCACGGGTGCATGGTAAAATCCGATCTATACTATTCACTTTGCTCGCAGCACCACGCCCTGGGTTTCCACCTATGCTAATGAGCATGAAAATGGCGCACGGACGTCGGTCGCCGTTGATTGCAAAGAAAATTTTCTTCGGCCGAAATCATACGTTCAATCTGGAGCCAGACGAATTCACATCACGAGTGTATGATTAAATACAATCTGCAATATTCACTTTGCTCGCAGCATCGCGCCATGATTTCCACCTATGCTAATGTACATGAAAATGGCGCACGGACGTCGTCACCGTTGACTGCCATGATAAGTTTGTTCGGCCGATCTAGTACGTTCAAACTAGAGCCAGGCGGGCCCACGGCACGCGTGCATGGTATAATCAAATCTATAACAATAACTTAGATCGCATCATCACGCCCTGTGTTCCCACCTATGCTAATGTACATGAAAATGGCGCACGGACATCGGTCACCGTTGACTGCCAAGATAATGTTTTTCGGCCAATCTTATACGTTCAAACGAGCACTGGGCGGGCCGACGGCACGTGTGCATGGTAAAATCCAATCTACAATAATAACTTTGCTCGCAAGCATCGCGCCACGATTTTCACCTATGCTAATGTACATGAAAATGGCGCACGGATGTCGGTCGCCGTTGACTACCAAGATATTTGTCTTCGGCCGATCTTGTACGTTCAAACTAGAGCCAGGCGGGCCCACGGCACGCTTGCATGGTAAAATCAATATCTATAACAATAACTTAGCTCGCAGCATCGCGCCATGATTTCCGCCTATGATAATGTACATGAAAATGGCGCACGGACGTCGGTCACCGTTGACTGCCATGATAAGTTTTTTCGGCCAATCTAGTACGTTCAAACTAGAGCTGGGCGGGCCAGCGGCACGTGTGCATGGTAAAATCCTATCTATAATATGCACTTTGCTCGCAGCATCGCGCCACGATTTCCACCTATGCTAATGTACATGAAAATGGCGCACGGACGTCGGTCACCGTTGACTGCCAAGATAAGTTTTTTCGGCCGATCTAGTACGTTCAAACTAGAGTTGCATATATATTATGTGTATATCGCCGTTGGCCGTACGAAAAAGATGGCGCTCTGCGATTCGCAAACAGTCTTTCTAATAATGTTTCCTACTCGGTCTCACGGGCAATGTAGCATAATCTTATTATAATATTTATACGAGTAGTCTCGTCCTGATAATCGTTACCACATTGCTTTACGACTTGTCGTATACGGAAATGCAATTACTGCGCCTCTCGTGGATAACACATGCACTAACTGCCTGTTAGACGATAGTCTTTGCGAAAGCGACCTCATTGTTGGTAAGTGTATTAAAGCTATTAATTGCTTGTGTGCAATGTGTTTTATGTGCATCATCACAGTAAACGCGAGAGTGTATTTTTTACTCAGCAGCTTGGATCAATTTAACAGCTGCAGCAGCGGCAGCGACAGCAGCAACAGTAGCGTTAGCGGTAGTAGTAGTAATCCTAGTAGTAGTAGTAGTAGTAGTAGTAGTAGTAGTAGTAGTATAGTAGTAGTAGTAGTAGTAGTAGTAGTAGTAGTAGTAGTAGTAGTAATAGTAGTAGTAGTAGTAGTAGTAGTAGCAGTAGTAGTAGTAGTAGTATTAGTAGTAGTAGTAGTAGTAGTAGTAGTAGTAGTAGTAGTAGTAGTAGTAGCAGGAGTAAGATAATATAGGATTATATAGGATTATATAGGATTATATAGGATTATATAGGATAATATATCCTATATTATCTTACTCCTGGTAGTAGTAGTAGTAGAAGTAGCAGTAGCAGTAGCAGTAGCAGTAGCAGTAGCAATAGCAGTAGCAGTAGCAGTAGCAGTGGCGGTAGCGGCAGCAGCAGCAGCGGCAGCAGCAGCAGCAGTAGTAGTAGTAGTAGTAGTAGTAGTAGTAGTAGTAGTAGTAGTAGTAGTAGTAGTAGTAGTAGTAGTAGTAGTAGTAGTAGTAGTAGTAGAACAACAACAACAACAACAGCAACGGTACCCGGATGAGACAAAGTGTAGGTGGCGGCATCTGTTGACAGGTCCCAGATCTTCGCTGTTCCGTCGTCACTCGATGTCACCATGATGCTTCCACCATCGGACAGAACGAGATCTGTGATGCCTCCAAGATGGCCGACAAGCGTTGCCCGTAGCGACCCGCCGGGCGATTGAAAGCAGGCATTCCGCGGGATCAGCAGCGCGTGTGGGGCCATCTCTAAGGAGTGGTGACATTCCTCCACGAGCTACATGAGTACAAACAGGAGAAATCTTGTTACGTTATGCACACCGCGCGTCTCCCTATATTTATAAATGCATCTCTTCAAACTAGATGGAAAATGCGAAAGGCAATATATCCCTTCTTTTTCTACACACACACATCAGAGAATAACCCTTATTCATATAAAACACCACCGCATAAAAAAGAAAACCACGAAAATTCACCAAGTAAAACAACCGCTTTCTTTCTAACTCTCATCAAAAATGACATCACTCACTCTCCCACCTAAGCTGCCATCGTCGCACACAGCTGAGGCAACTTACCTCATACGCAGTAGCGGTCCCGCATACACACTAAACACAACTCTTCTCCCCTTCCTAGAATCGTAACCCATCGTCTCCTACTGCGGGTTGCGGGCACCGTACCTTGCCTATGAACTGCGGGTAGTTTTCACGCAGTACGGTCAGCCTTCCAATAAGCTCCTCTCCTAGCGTCGCCGTGCTGCCAGGGAACTCGACTGTCGGCTTCAGCAGACGGAAAGCGTCGCGTAGCAACCGTATCTCAGCGTTCTCGCCTCGCCGCTCGAGCAGCTGGTTGAAGTCGTTGATGATTTCCTGCACGCTCGTGGCGCGCCATTTCACGTCGAGCCACTCGTAGCATCCTGCAGCATGAGAATTGTGTATTCAGTCATTATGTGTTCATTACTGATGGCGAGATAGAAGAGGAAGAGAGCAAAACATTCGGGTTAGAGAGGCAGGAGGTGAGAGCAAGAGAAAGGAAGGAAGATAAATAGATCGATAGAGAGAGAGAGATAAAGAGTGAGAGAGAGAGAGAGAGAACAAGAGAAAAGAACGAGAGAGAGAGAGAGAGAAAGAGCGCGCGAAATAGAATGGCGAAAGAGCTAGTTAGATCATTATTATAAATAGCAAAATGAGGTTGGAAAAAAAGAGACAATGCAAAAGAATGAGCATACGGATAAAGAAAGGGAGAGATAGGAAGAAAAAAGAGAGAAGAGGGAAAGAGAGAGTAAACATAGTAGTACTGCAAGGCGACTATAGTTTTCATTACCCACACATGGAGCCTTTCAGGTGAACAATGGTAATTAGTCGTAACTAGTCTGTGTGATGCGGCGCGTTTACGCTCTGCTCACACTGCATTAGCTCCTATCTTCACTCGTCTCCCACAGCATTAGCCGCGCACGGATGCCTCGTTCATTTATCTACACTTCACAGTCTCATGCGAGATGCGCTGCACTTACATTCAGTTCACACTCACAGGCCAGATCGAGTTACCGGTAATTATATCGATAGATTAAATGAATTCCCGAGGATAAGTGTGTACTGCGACGCCGACATTTTAAACTGAAATTTTAATTTTAATTATAAACTTAAGCGCAGAGCATATTATGAAGGCCCGCATATATAGGCACTACCTCTGCCTCGTAGATGACGACATTATAAGCAAGATCACTACGAACTGTTTCAAGGACAATGACACTGAGCAAGGTCACTACGTCCTGTTTTAATGTCAATGGCCTTCGCGGTGGGACCTGCGCATACTTCATAATTAACTACATTAAGCTAAGGAAATGACTTAACAAAAATTATTTAGCATCGCGTTTCAGTAATGCGGTTCTTATATGGTAAGTGCCAGATGATTGGTTTGCGTAGTTGCATACAGCCTTCGGCCAGCATGTATTTATCTTTAAACGCGTACGTTAAAGTAAATTAAAACACTTGGCACATGAACTAGTATAGATTACTAGTTAAATCACTATGAATAGAATAATTTAATTACTAATACTAATTCATTACTATCGATCAATATGTATTTATCATAAATCATCTATAATTATTTATCGTAATAATTCTCACTCATAATTAAAGATCATCATAAAAGAAATAATTATCAATCGACAACTAGATTATTATTATTACCGAAGCAGTGGTGGGCCAGCTCGTCTATCATGCCAGCTTCTATTAGGTGGTAGGGCAGCTCCCGTAGCTTCCTGTAGTTATACCGCTCCTCTCCGAAGCGTAGCGGCTGCGGGTCGATGTTGCGGTCGGCGAGGTAGGTCTCCCCGCGCTGACTTAGGTGCAGCTTCTTCTTCCTGCCTTCGCTCCAAGTGCCGAGGAAGAGATGAGCGATGCTGACGTGGATCTTACGGCGCGTGGCGGCGTCCGACAGGTACATGTCTGTCGCTGTCTCGATGAACTGTCTGTTAACATCGAGGTAGAATGATAAGACATATATATATATATGTAAGGAGAGAGATAGATAGATAGATAGATAGATAGATAGATAGATAGACAGATAGATAGATAGATAGACAGACAGACAGACAGATAGACAGATATATATAGATAGATAGATAGATAGATAGATAGATAGATAGATAGATAGATAGATAGATAGAATGATAGATAAGGATGATAGATAGATAGATAGATTAGATAGATAGATAGATAGATAGATAGATAGATAGATAGATAGATACTTGTGTCCGTATCCATCAAATTATCCGTGTTCTCTTAAAGGCGTGTCCCACTTCTCACAGTCGGCCCTAATAACATTATTATTTACTCCTGATTTTATACATAAGCTAACCAATTATAGCCTTGTTGTTCAGGAAACGTAGTTTTGGAGAAACCCCTCGTATCTATCAATAAAGACAGGTGCATTGCGACACAAAACATATTTATATTGAAGTACACGTATACGTAAATAGTATACGTGTCATACGGTATGGGTAGATTCATATTGCTGCGGTGAAAGATGATACTGCAAGATGATGTCTGACCTATGATACAGAGCAATCACGGTTTTGCCATCGGCTGTCCTCTCTACCAAATAGTCTCTGATGTCGTGTCGCAGACGCGTCCACAGGATGGGAGGGATGCGTATGAGGTGCTTGACCGGTGGTGACCAGTACTGGTAGACATCGTCCAGGACCTCGTCATCGCTGGACAGTAGGTTGTCCAGCTCTTGCTCCGTCAATCCACTCCTGCGCGCACATGTATCAGCAATTGTTTTCAAGCGTCTCGTGAAATAGTGCATGCATGCATACGGTATGTCTAAGAGAAGCTACCTCTAAGTATTCAAGTGAATTTCAAATATAACAGTTTAAATAATCACTAATATAATGTCTAATATAATAATGTAAGCGTGTGTCTGTGTGTGATAAAGAAATACACACCCGCGCGCGGCGCGGCACACACCACACACACAGCACACACACCAACACACACACACACCACACACACAGCACACACACACACAGTTGGCACACACACAACACACACACACAACACACACACACATATATATATATATACTATATATATAGAGAAGAGAGAGGAGAAGAGAGAGAAGAGGGAGAGTGAGAGAGAGAGATAGATAGATTAGATAGATAGATAGAGATAGATAGATAGATAGATAGATAGATAGATAGATAGATAGATAGATAGATAGATAGATAGATAGATAGATTAGATAAATAGATAGATAGAGTAGATATATAGATAGATAGATAGATAGATAGATAGAGATAGATAGATAGATAGATAGATAGATAGATAGATAGATAGATAGATAGATAGATAGATAGATAGATAGATAGATAAGATATATAAGATAAGATAGATAGATAGTAGTATAGATACCGATAGATAGATAGATAGATAATAGTATAGATAGATAGATACGATACGATAGGTAGATAGATGATAGATGATAGATAGATAGATAGATAGAATAGTATGTAATAGATAGATAGAAGATAGATCAATCAATAGAAAGCTAGTATCGCTATATAGTAGATGAGATAGATAGAATAGATTAGATAGATAGATAATAGAATAGCTAGATAGATAGATAGATAGATAGATAGATAGATAGATTAGATTGATAGATAGATAGTAGATAGATAGAATAGTAGATTAGATAGATAGATAGATAGATAGATAGATTAGATAGATAGATAGAATAGATAGATAGAGAGAATAGAGAGATAGATATGATAGATAGAGAAATATAGATATAGAGATAGATAGATAGATAGATAGTAAGATAGATAGATAGATGAGAAGATAGATAGATGAGTAGATATATAGATATGGATTAGATAGATAGATAGATAGATAGATAGATAGATAGATAGATATAGATAGATAGATAGATAATGAGTAGCAACGTAAGAGGGACTCACTTGGCAGCTAATAGGTATGCCATCGCATGATGTACCAGCACCTTGCCATGCTGTATCTCTAACCTCTTATAGAGTACCCGGATTGCTGCCGTCACCGATGTCGCTAGATGAATCTCATCTGTCGGAGTGAAGGACATCCATTGACACGCTTCATCCACCACTAACCTGTAGCGTAGAGAGTACGTGAGAGCATTCTTATCAATGATGCTTACAGAATTAGGTCGCAATAAATAGAAAAAAAGAATCAGGAGAAGAAGAATATGATAATGATGATGAACAATAACAACAACAACAACGGCGACGACGATGACGACGACGACAAGAACAACAACAGCCGCAGCGGCAAAAAAGGCAAAAGCAGTAGTAGTAGCAGCAGCAGCAACCGTCGTATAAGCAGTAACAGTAACAGCAACTGCAGCAGTAACAGTAGCAGCAACGGTAATAGTAGTAGTAGCCGCAGCAGCAGCAATAGCAGTAGCAGTAGCAGTAGCAACAGCAGCAAGTCAGATGATGGTTTGATGGTATAATTATTAGCCGATCAAACAACTGTGAAAGAAAGCAAACAGTTGACTAACCAACTAGTCAATCGACTACTAAACTGATCCATCGAAAAAGTTATTGCTACGCTATCAATCAATCATCGAAGACTCACCGTAGAAATAGCGGCTGCTGACACTGCCTGAAGGCCTGCTGCACGAGCGCCCTCTGCCGGGCCGTCAGCGTTCTACTGCGGTTTATGAGCCACGCTTCTAGTATCATCTCGGCTGTCTCCTGAGTTATCTCTGTCACCTCCAAGTACTGTCGCGCGTCGGACAGCAGCTTGCGCATGCGCGGCAAGATCCCGTGCACGTCGGGCATCGTCGACACGACGAGCCTGACACCTGGCGGCAAAACCAGCGGCAGCCAGTTTAGACTGTAGGCGCCCTCTGCCGACGAAAGCTGATCGAGTGCGTCGAGGACGACGACTACGACGCGACGACGGCGTGCGTCAGCGAGTCGCGTCAGCGTCGCCGCGAAGAATGACGCGACGTTGCTGAAGTTGTCGAGTACGTCGCCGCCAGGCGGCTCTAGGTGTGCGACCTCGCACAGCTGCAGACAGACACTGCTCAGCACGTCGTGGATCGTCGACGACCGCGGCGACGTTCCGAGGAAGCGGACGACGACGATGGAGTCGTCGCCGAGACGCGCCTGAAGATCGTAGACAACCTTTGCGACGAGGCTGGTTTTGCCGCGGCCTGATGGTCCATGTATGATGAATGGGCGGTTGTGGCCTTCAGCTAACAAGTAGCCGTCGATCGCCTATATGACATATATATAAATCAGGGGGGTTGTAACTTGCTTGCAAAGATACCGCACTGTTATCGGTGCGGACAATCATACGTGCCGTGAAATATAACCCAGTATATATTGCCTGCTGTAATCTATGTTGCCTGCTAAGCACAGATTGTTCACGCGTAGCATATGTATATTATATCACATGTAGCATGTCGTCTGTAACATATCACTTGTTATCATGCCACCTGCATGATAACAAGTCACCTGTATATCATGTCGCCTGCATATCATGTCACCTGCATATTATGTCACCTGTATATCATGTCACCTGTACATCACGTCACCTGTATATTATGTCATTTGTATATCATGTCACCTGTACATAACGTCACCTGTATATTATGTCATTTGTATATCACGTCACCTGTATATCATGTCATTTGTATATTGTGTCACCTGTACATCACGTCACCTGTAGCATGTCGTCGCGGCCGCGGAACGTCTCGGCTCTCTTCTTGCAGAACGTTGCGTGATGAAGTACCTCTTGCGCGAGCCAGTCCTGCCCGATGGTGCTGCCTTCGCTCGCCATGGCCTGCACCACAAGACACTTGATGTTCGAGATGAACAACTGACGAACCTCTTCCAGGTAGGCGGAATGTTCATCGATCTCAGAACTCACACCTGCAATAAACCCACCGACGATATCAGAACGCACACATGTAATTCATGTATAAATGATCTCAGAACTAGTAAAAAGTAATTAATGTATAAATGATGATACAACTCACACATCTAATTAATGTGTAAATGAACCTAGTACTTACACGTCTTTACTTAATAATCTCAGAACTCGCACATGTAATTCTTGCACTGATGGTAAGTGATAGATTCCAAGTAGAATATGAAAATGACGAAGAGGAAGAAGTAGTAGCAGAAGAGGAAGAAGAAGAAGAAGAGGAAGAAGAAGAAGAAGAAGAAGAAGAAAAAGAAGAATAAGAAGAACGAAGAAGAAGAAGGGGGATACGATGGAAGGAGAAAAAGAAGAATAAGAAGGATGGGGAACAAGGTAGAGGAGAAGAAGGAGGAGGAGGAGAAGGAGGAGAAGGAGGAGGAAGAGAAGGGGGAGTAGGAGAAAAAGCAGGAGGAAGCGGAGGCGGCAGCTGCTAAGAAAAAGAAGAAGAATTTAAATGTAGTAGTGGTAGTAGAAGATGCGCATTATTTCCTTCGTTGATTCCTTTTGCACGATATCATTATAACCATGTTATGTGTCTTTGTATACTGCATATACACCTTTTTCGTCCCACTTTATATCTCGTACGAACGGATCAACGTCCAACATTCCATTTTCAAACATATCCTTTAATGCTCTGATCTGCCGCTGGGCGTTTTCGTCGACTTGCCCATCCTTTACATCCGTGTAACTGCAAAGTAAATCAACGTTGCGCTGGTGGAAGTATAGGATCCTGGGATCCTTATTATACCCAGCATTACAGTAGTGTATATTTTCGTGTCTTGAGCCTAAGTGGGCTCCTACATTGCCTATTATGAGGTTAAATTAAGTAAACTAAATTAAGTTAATGAGGTTTATTAAAGTAAAGATACTGCTTGAGGTTATGATTAAAGTAAAGGTTGATGGTAAGGTTAGAACTATGACTAAAATCCATATCCTGTTCCTAATCCTCATCCTAACCCTAAACCTAACAAAATACAAACCCTAACCATAGTCCGAATGCTGACACTAACACCCACCTTTACACACGCGCGCGTGCCCGCATTCACGTACCCATGCACACACACACACACACACACACACACACACACACACACACACACACACACACACACACACACACACACACACTCACTCACTTACTCACTCACTCACTCACTCACTCACTCACTCACTCACTCACTCACTCACTCACTCACTCACTCACGCATACACACACGCGCGCGCGCGCACACACAGTTCAATTCTAACCCTAACCTCGTATCAATAAGCTGGTACGGAGTGACCATCGCGAGTAACGCAGTAACAACCAGGCTACGTACGTCACTATGCAAACGAACATACGAACACAACGTGCTTCCAAGCTTCCTCATTAATCTTTCATCCATCTTTCATCAAGCTATCGACCAGTGTCAACAACTACTGACGCTCTCTGACCTGCGAATGGGCAGCTAGAGTAGGCCCTACGCCGCAAAGTCATAAACTGCTTTGAACATCAATTACAGACTTTCGTCTCTTTTCTCTGCAAGAGCCGTCGCTGTGAGATTCGTGAATTATTCATTCACGCCACGACGTATAAGCTCCTGACGACGTAACGCGACAGCCGGAGAGAATATATAGCATTTATATTCTATAATATTCTATAATGGTATTTGCGCAGCCGTCTACAATGCGTGGCGTGTGGATGGGGGAAGGCGGCAGTAAATTGCGTCAATAATTGTCGTTGTTTTTGGGAAGTCAAGTGTAGCTACACCGCTCCGGTGCGCACGCGTCGTCTCTGAATACATGTATGTCCATGTATGCTAATTTATATGATCTGCATATACCTGTTCATATTGATATTAAACATCTGTATATACCTGTACATATATCATGGACATCTGCATATTCTTGTGCATACTTCTATATACTACCAATATACTATCATATACCTACATATACTTGCCCTGTAAAAGATAACCTATATATCTGTATATAGTGTCTATATAATATATATAACTATAGTATATAACTTATAACTATACAATATTCAACAAGATTCAACCGAGCTGAGGGCGAATAACTGTTTTAGTATCATGCCCGAGTGATTACCTTTTTAAAAAAAAAATTATTTTAAATTAATTAATTATTAATTACTTATTAATGATTTTTTTTTCTAAGAAAATTTATTTTAAATTAATTAATTATTAATAATTTATTAATTAAAAAAAAAATTGAATAAATTTGAATTGAATTAAATTTATAAATTTAAATTGAATAAAAACAATAATTTGGCGCGACAAAATTTGCCGTACATTTACAAATCTAGCCGCCATTTTTGGCGCCACAACAATGTAAACCCTAGAGGTGATTATCGAAAAACAATCACCTAGGTCTCGACCAATCAGCACGCAGGATTTCCTATAATCACTCGGGCGATGATACTAAATATATATATTATACCCTAAATTTACCGTATATGTCTATATAATATGTAGTATATACCTCTATGTACTTACATATCTGTATAATATGCGCTGTATACTCGCATATATCTGGCAATCCTGCATGTATGTGTATGTATACAAGTGAGTACCTGTGCGCTAGCGTTCCGCTGGTGTCCATGTCGTGCAGGTTGCGTATGAAGCACAGAACATGGTGTTGAGGCCGGCTAAGATTGAACACCCCTTCTATCACCTCCTGTTCCGTTACTGCGTTCAACATCGGCAGCGGCGAGGTAGACAAACGTACGGAGTAATTCATTAGACAAGCGTTCGCCAGATGTAATGTTATTATGCTCGCATGATTGCGAAGTAAAGTTAGTTAAACTCGCTGTGATGCGAAGTTTAATTATTGAGAATTGATTGGACAAACGAATAACAATCGTATAATTGTTAGCGTATTAAGATTAATTGCTGGCGAAGCAAACTTAATTAATTATTTTGAAAGGATGAAGTTAATGTTTGGATAATAGTATTTTTTGCATTCGTTAATATGCGTGTACGGTATTGCTTATTCGTATAATACCCCTATCAGCACTTCTCCACTGCGTATACCAGCGGTTCCTGCGTTGTGCTGGTAGCCAACAACACAACGGCAACGTAACACAACAACAACACAACACAACAACAACACAACACAAGACAACGGCACGTAGCCAACAAAACAGTTAATAGTAATCGTTATAAGTGAAATGAAGACATTTATCTCAACGTCTGATCGTCAGTATTTCGAATATTTCTGTTGCAATACGTACGGGCATTGCTTGCGTAAGAGCAAGGCTAACATATGTACAGCACTACCAATTAACACGCAAGCGTGTATAATACAGAGAACATGCGGGCGTACATACTACTGCCAACACGCGGTTTGTCATGTACTCTATGTCTTCACGGGCTCCCTGCTTGGCGTATACCTTGACGAACGCGTGCTCGTCTTCTCTGTATTATACACGCCCGCGTGTTGTCAGTGTTATACACGCCTGCGTGTTGGCTGTGTTATTACACGCGTGCGTGTTGCCAGTGTTATACACGCCTGCGTGTTGCCACGTGTTATACACGCCTGCGTGTTGTCAGTGTTATACACGCTTGCGTGTTGTCTGTGTTATAATATACAGCGCGTTCGTGTGGCAGTGTATACTCGCCGCGAGTGTTGTCAGTGTTATACACGCCCCGCGCGTTGTCTGGGTTATACACCCCGCGTGTTGTCAGTGTTATACACGCCCGCGGTTGTCAATGTTATACCACGCTTGCGTGTTGGCTGTGTTATACACAGCCTGCGTGTTGGCTGTGTTATACACGCGTGCGTGTTGGCAGTGTCATACACCGCCCGCGTGTTGTCAGTGTTATACACGCCGCGGGGTTTCTCTGTATTATACACGCCCGCTTGTTGGCTGTGATATACACGCCGTGCGTGGTTGGCACTATT
>NW_014577137.1:588404-603379 GCF_000485595.1 Priapulus caudatus | reverse complement strand
GAGAGAGAGAGAGAGAGAGAGAGAGAGAGAGAGAGAGAGAGAGAGAGAGAGAGCTAGAGAGAGAGAGAAAGAGAGAGAGAGAGAGAAAGAGACATTCGGTTTCACGGCAAATCACCAACTCGCCAACTAACGTCGCCATAAGGTCACTTGATATATACTAGATTAAAAAAATACCGGATTTTCCATAGAGCCCGAAATAATTATCGTCGACAAAGTTTTCGTGCATCGCCAACATGGCCGCCCTGTGCAACTGCGACTGCAGTGCCACCTCGGCTTTTCCCCACGCCGCCTTGGCTCTCTCGCGCAGCGCGGCGTTCTCAGGCGTCTCGTCGTTGTAGTGGGGATAGTGGGTTGTGATCGGCTGGAGCACGAACACCGGCGGCGTGGCGTTGTTGTCGCACACGTACCAGCGCTCGAACAGAGAGACGCTGACGTTGTTGAAGATGAGGGCGATGCGCATGGCGTCCATCTCTGTGGCGTTGATGAGGCGCGGAAGCGGCTGGTGTCCGTAGCGGTCGCCGAGGAATAGCTAGATGCATGGATGCAACAAGCACAGCACGCGCGGTTAGATTACAATCAACTGTGTACATGGTCATTCAAGGGAAGCGTCAAACGTGTCCGTTCTGTAAGGGGTAGATCACTGTATAACTGCCACCCGAGGAAACGCCAAAAGTATATAGGTTGGTGACGGCTATATAGACGTGAGCGCTAATACAGGTTTAACCTTATGCATGCAAATTTTGTTGGTAATCAGATTACCATCACGGTTTGGATATACCTGCGGTCACTTACACCTGCGCGTGCTGCGCCACCTATACTGAATAAACGGATTGTTGTCGTTACACCAGAAAGCAACAATGGTGTTTGACATCAGTGCCTGCTGTTGTAACGAAGCGTGTTTAGATTGATTGTAAGTTATACCCGCATTATTATTATGGCGAATGTATGTTTTGTGTGTTTGTATTTAATGATACGATAGTGAGCACGTGCGTATATGTGCTTAGGGTTAGAAAACATGCATGATGTGTGGTTAAACTTTAAATAAACCATTTTTAAATTAAAGTTCGAAAATTAAACTAATTAGTTCGCACAGTATTGGAAGACTTGAACCACATATTTTTGTCGAATCCCGCAACAGGTATCCCAGCATTAATTATAAGAGACACGGGTATGCTGGACTAACAATCGTTCTCCATAAACCTTTATTGTCACAAAAAAACCAAAGCAATGAAATTATCGATACTCTAAGCTCCGCGAGGGGAATCCAGAAAGCGAATATCCGAGACACGCTGTATAATGTACTACGAATGTATAAATATACTATATGTCTATAGTGGACACAGGATAGCAAGGACCGCAGAATAATGTACCACAAAGTTCGGTCCCAGGGAGAGCCGCTGACAGTTTCGTATCTCTTGTAAGCACAGCTCGGTGATTCGGTGATCAGAGCTAGACTCGTCTCTTACGCCCCAGCGCATATCCACGACCTATAGAGAACGAGAAACGTCGACGCTACGCATGCGGTCCACTAATCATTTACTGCAGACGCGAGCGAGAAAGGGGGTGAGAGAGAGAGAGACGGGTGTGTAAGGCAGAGAACGAGATAGAGAGAGAGAATGAGTGAGACATACAGAAAAGAGCGTAGAGAGAGCGAGAGAGAGAGAGTGTGTGTGTGTGCGTGCGTGCGTCCGTGCGTGCGTGTGTGTGTGTGTGTGTGCGTGTGTGTCTGTGTCTGTGTGTGTGTGGGGGGCAGGAAGGGCGACAGAAAGAGATTGAGAAGGTGAAAGTAAAAGACAGACAGAACAAGATAAATAGCGAGAGGAGGGAGAGAGAGCTTCATTCGAGCGTGAACGTATATATCGTTTGTCTAGTTTGATTGATGAGAAAGTTTGAACAGTGTGTTGTTTAATCTAATTGGTAGTTGCGATTATAAAAAAAATATTTCACTTCTGTTAAGTGCAAGCGTTATGCCGTCGGAATATCGTTAGTAGTCCTGTTTTATTATATCTTATTATTAAATTATTGCATCTCCATCACGGACATATGCGCACACGCACACACATTTATACACGCACACACATGCATGTACATGCACGCACGCACATACGTACACGCACGCGCATACGTACACGCACACACACATGCACACGCAGAAATATATTCGCTATATCCGATGTTGTCAGAACCATCAATTTTCCCCTAAATTATATAGACTATTTATAGGACAGTTGATACCGGCTTAGAATATAGTTTCGTGTAGCTATACTAGCTATCGACCAATTTTGTAAAGTAAGATACCGCAGGCTGAATGTTTAATATACGCACCCGTAGCTGCCACATGACCTACGAGCGATGGCGATCTCGTTTACCCTTCCTCCCCCCTTTTCACTATCATTATCATCATCATTGCTATCATCATCATCAATAACAACATCATCATCGTCGTCAACATTATTATTAACATCATCGCCATCTCATCATCTTTCTACGGCTCCCGTAAACACGGCGTATAGTTCATCATCTCTGCTGCGACAGATAGCAGATGATAACAACAAGAATCGCCGAGAATTTCCGTCAGATTATTAATTGCTTACCTGAAAGTCGAGACCCATGCTTTGACAGAACTCACGCAGCTCTGGGTAGGCTTTATCGAGTAGAATGTCGCGCTCCGCTTTGAAATCTGTCGCGGGGCAATCAAAGAACGCACTGGCATCATAATCATTCTCGACGTGCCGGAGAAATTGGTTTTTTCATGTTAGAGCGAGAGAAAAAGATTGAGTTCGCGTGCACGCGTAAAGCGAGAATGCGGTGAGTTGAGATGGGAGTATAATACGTAGCGTGATGACACGCATGATTTTGCGGGTGTTGTATCAACGTGTGAGACCTATTGCTGCGAATGAATCCACGTGAGGATGTATCGAGCGCGACTGGAGGATGTATATGGTACTCGCAAATGTCTTACAGTAAGCTTCTCGGTGAGATAACGAAAGAGTTGTCATCACAGTGTTACCTACATCGCGATTCAGACAGGCACTGCTTCTACCCCCTGCCGCCCCTCTTATTAGTGGTTCGTCGAAGATCGTGATCGATATTATGGTGATCACTCTATCGGCAATATTTATTCAAACTACATGTGGTTTAATGTTTTTTTAGCAGATGTTTTTAATAAGCATGTGCGCACTAGTATAAGGATCAAAGCTAAACTCGCTCTACGTAATTTTGTGTTTAAAACACACGCGTCAACACGTTATGTACGTAGAGAGCACGGGCAACATGATTATTTATTCAGATTTTGCCGGATAAATATCATCATAATTTGTTTTTTTATCTTCTTTTATCGCAAGTTAACGGTAAGATTCTAATATAATTCTGTCAGTCTAGAATTTCTATATATAGTAAGCCCTACTTAAAAGTGTCATTCAAGGGGAAACCCAAACAGCGTTCTTTGTGGACAAGTGATTGCGGTTCCATATAAGTGATTGCACTGTGTAGCTGTCATTCTAGAGAAACGTCGAAACTGTCCTTTATAGAAAGATATCCATGCCTGACCGCTCACGCAGATTTAGCTGCTTAGACTTGTTGGACTGTAGACGTAGATGTTAGACTCACTCTGACAATGGAATAATATCTAATCTTGTTGGCACTCCTGCGTTTAAAACATACCCGTCTTTCCACTGCGCAAACACGCATCTTATCTATGTTAAGATTAGCTATTTAACGTAGGCAAGCTAGCTTGCATTTTCGCAAGTATATGCCAAAACAATGACGGATATATCAAATTCGAATTAAAGCTAGAAAAACTGGGGGGATGCGCTCAACAACAAATGAGAATATATTGGTCGCATATAAAATAATGTTGAATAATTGAACAAACAGAGCAACGATATAATAGTTTAATTCTTCGCATCGTCATTGATCATGATTTGAATGCGGAATTATAGTGCGGTGTCGTAGACTATGATACTTTAATCCATTAGACTGATTTATGAAATCAGTATTTTATATAAATAGCGGGAGGAGATGTGTTGGCATTACAGCGGTCAAGATAACTGCGGTTAAGCTCATATTGATGGAGTTATTTAGTTGTTATCACGAACACATTTGCCGATGGTATTCTACATTATCCGACGTATATATCCCACACCATATCTCTCCGGGCAACGTGATGAAATTTGGCATATATTTGCACGCAATGAATTTATTATCATGGTAATATCATCCAGAGAAATATTGTCCATGTCTCCTGCAGTGCAAACTTTGCCTATAATGAAGTTGTTATCCATGAGGGATGAACTAGGGGCTATTGAAAGTTTAATATTGTTAGAAATTTTGATTTATAAGATTAGTGATACTTGAATAAAGATCTCTATTCATGTACTTCTGTAACAGTTAGAGGTATTGCCGAGTGGTGCGAAATTGGAAATGTTGGGATGAAGAACAAAACAATCTACACACACGAGCGCGCGCGCACGCACGCACGCACGCACGCACGCACACACGCACACACACACACGCACGCACGCACGCACGCACGCACGCACGCACGCACACACACACACACACACACACACACACACACGTGTACACAGACATACACGCGCGCGTACACACATTATTATATATATACTATAGTATATATATATATATATATATATATATATTATATATCATTATCTATTATATAATATATGCAACTTTATTGCCGCATGTCTCTTTCTGATTGGGCAGCCTCTACTGTGGGCTACATGACTTAAGTGAATTTATTTGTTTAATTATTGTACATACTTTTTTGTCTCAATATATCGTGTAAACATTCTGAGAGTATATGGTGTATATAGTAGGCGCTATATATATATATATATATATATATATGAAACCTCTTATCGTCGATGACAAGACGGCGCGATGCTTACCAGCAAATGTTGAGCTCATGAAGATGCGAACCACACTGGGCCGATCATCGGGTAGTTCCTCCCAGTTCCCCCGCAAGATATCGCTCCGCAGCGACTCTTCCATCTCGTCGCCAATACTCTAGATTCTAGATTTTCTGAATCGCTGTACGAAATAATTAATTATGTCTTAATAAGATTATTGTATGTGAGCGTGCGCTCGTGTATGTGTGTGTGTGGGGGGGGGCTCGATGCGAAGTGCGATACATAGACCTCCACGCGTTCTTTGTTAACCACACCGCGTTCTTGTTTATTGTAACCACACTCGCGCATCGCGATGCTATGGCGGAATCTGTAATTGTTCGAACTTTGTTGTAATAGATTGATACATTAGAGCGTGTCGATTATACGCTACCGAAATCTCCTTGCGTGGCATTCTATAGCATGCATCATCTATAGACGTATAGAAAAGATCATCGAAGGCGAATATGTAATGAAGTCATGAAACCCTTCGCGTGGATCTCCTCTGTAATCTGGTTATCCTTAGCATCTCCGCTACATCAACGTCTGCGTGATGCTACCGCATCAATTATTAACGACCAAATACGAGTCTGTACTTACGACGCGACATCGTTGCCGTAAATCACGATTATAACGTATAATTCCGTAGAAGTGATTTGATTTAAATCTAACCTCGGTTGGAATCGCGTTATACGGAGCGTGGTGAACGCAGATAGAAGGTGTATATTTGTACGTACCTTCGTGCCGGTTACGATATCATTCGATTAAGCACAACGCCGCACACGTTAGTATTGTGTATATACATCTTCGCTAGGATTGACAGACGTCCTTCGCTATTCGCACGAATACATTTTATAATCAACCGCGATCCGCCCGCTCGTCTTTTTTTGCGTCGTCGTTGTTGTTTGCGTCTTTGTTTACGTCGCTGTTGTTATTTACGTCGTTATTTACGTCGTTGTTTACACTAATGTGTAGGCGATACGGAATGAAGCAGCATCGTCGGCGGCTGTGGGCGGTCCCACTGCTGTGGAGGTGATTCGGCTGGTGTACGGGTGAAAGTGTTGTTGCTTGGCACCCATACCAGACTATCGGGCTCCGCTGCTCCGTTACGGGTTACGTGCGCATATCGACCGACCCCATGTGATCGCTTGGTTACGGCTGGTTGCGTCGAATCAGGCTGCTACTGCTGCTGCTGCCGCTGCTACTGTTGTTGCTGTTGCTGCTGCTACCGCTGTTACTGTTGTTGTTCTTGCTGCTGTTGCTGCTGCTGCTGCTGCTGCTGCTGCTGCTGCTGCTGCTGCTATTACTGCTGCTGCTGTTGTTGCTGCTCTTGCTGATTCTGTTGCCGTCTGCCTGCTTGCCTACATGCCTGCCTGCCTGCCTGTCTGTCTGCCTGGCTATCTGCCTGCCTGCCTGCCTGCCTGCCTGTCTGGGTGCCTTGGCGCCACATGCAAAATTCATGCGTGCCTTACTTGCGAGATTCGATTAGGCCGTGTTATAGAGGGATGTTGCCGATGCTTAGTATTTAATGAAGCGCACGGCGGCGGCGGTGGCGGCGGCGTATATCAGCAGAAACGCGGTCGAGCAGACGATAGTCGGCACAGCGCATTACGATGACGTATGTGATAATTAATGCAGACCAGTGCGCCCTGCTGCCGCCGCCGTACTCACTGCCGGTGTATCACTTGCGCGAGCTCATCATGATCTGTAATCACTGCATTAAACTTTGTATGCTGAATGATGGAAATACACATGCACGTGAAGTCCATATATAAATAACTACAGCATCAAACGACGCGATTATATGCATGTGAATACAGGTATATATATATATATATACGTGAATAATTTTCACCTCTGGTATGGGCACCATCTTCATCTATGTACGACTGATTGAACAGCGAAAGGTAGTTAGGGTCCACGTGCTACTACGTGGTTGTACCTTCAGGCAAACCATGAACCGACCATAGCGTCTGAAGTGAATTAGTGGTCGGTTTGACCTCTCTGTACAATTAGGCGTCCTGTTGCCATGCGAGCACGAGTTTGTTTAAGTTACCTCTCACCACTATACAAAATCGAACGCTGTTTCTATCCAGAGAACCCTGTTGTTGTCGGAAATGGCGTGCGAAGTAATTCACAGATCAGCATTTTGGCCGTCGGTTGCCCTCGAGAGAGCTTTTCTCGCGGCTAATCTATTTAATATACTGACTGCATAATTATATTGCACACGTATATACTACACGTACCTGATATACGTGTCGCTTATATGGGAACCCGTTTTAGTTTCTTCTGCCAATATTGTTCATGTTTATATTTAATTGTTATCAAGAGCTAAATATGCATTTAGCTATTATTATTAGCTCTTGTTGCTAAACATGTTATTTTTTTGCAGTTTATTAATTGTATGTGTTTGTATTACTCACCAATTGAATAAATGACTACTGAATCCTTATCCCCCCATCTTTATTCGTTTTAAAATTCTTTCTGAATTTCAATCGATATAACCGCCAGTAAACCTAATCATTAACTAATTAAATTATATTATTTCTCATCGTGTGATGTTGCATCGTAAATTCACAGATCAATCAATACCATTTTATCGAACGTCTATCAATATATATATATATATATATATATCCAATATATCAGATATTTTTCATCTTTATCTTCAGAGGCTAGAGAAAGACCTTTGTCGTGTCTGTTTGGGGAAATCGACAGGCAGCACTCTAGTCGACCATTGTTGTAATAGGACACTCTGAAAGACAATGACTGGCAACGAAGAGCCGCAAAATCGACAATTTAGCGTTCGCGCGTGAAAACCCAAATAAACTACAGTTACTACACAGTTGGACGGGCCTAGCAACAATAACCAGAGGGCGTGGCTATCGCACTCCGAAGGATAATTATATGATGATAGGGTTAATTATAGTTAATTAGTTGGTTAATAAATTATAGTTATTAGTTCGACGAACATATCATTCTCAGATAATATAAACTATCCAATATAAAACGCAGTTCGTCAACTGCATGCTGTTCTCGCACGGTAAACGATGACACCTTTCATGTACGACAAAGAACCGACTGCGGCGCTATAACGACTATTTGTGTACGATATAAAAGTTCATATGTATATGTATATATATATATATATATATATATAGTTCATGTTTTTATTAGTAGTATGGTTTAAAGTATAATTAATGGGTGGCTAAATCATGATTATATATCTTGGAGAAACTTCTCCGCGATGCCTCACAAGTGATAAGTAGGCTACTAAGATGCAGCGCAGAGTGGCAGAGAAAGCGTAGTCATTACAATCTTTCATACATGCCAATAGAATAAAATGCGTTAAAAAATATAACCTTGTCAGTTTAACTGTCATCGGTTCAATTGATATCAAGCAACTACTCCATCAAGCAATCGGATTCTAGGCATCCATCGTGCATACTGGGCAAGGCTCCCTCATCGAACACATTTCACTGCGAGGTAGCGCCACTATCGGCGACATCGTCCCCTAAAGACCGCCTTGAGGTGGCAGCACTCGCTCCTCCGGATGTCGTACTCTGTGTTGAACATGAGTCGGTCGACCTCACACTCACACGGAGAGGTCTCGTGTTCGCTAGCAGGATGTCGCCTGGAGGTGCGTAGCGACCAGGACGCTGCTTGATGTGCCATGACAGAGCCAGCGCCACGAGCACGATCAATCCACCGACAGCTGTGATACAGGGAACAAGTAATGCAGCTCGTTGGTGTCGAATATTGGCGAATATATGCTAATTAGTATGCATATTATAAGTCCACACGCACGCACACAGGCACGCACGCACGCACGCACACCCACACACACACACACACACACACACACACACACACACACACACACACACACACACGACGCTCATTTTTAATGGCTTTTATTGAAGAGGACGCCATGATAAAATGTCTTTTCCACTCTGACCTCGCGAGAGTAAGTGTCGGATAACTTCTTTGACACCTCAAGAGGAGGGTTAAACATGGGATTTTGTTTACTGTTAGAAACGAATCTTGACTGGCCGGGGTTTGCTACGTAGATATGATATCTATGACATACCTGGATGTATGAGGCTACAAATGTCACAGTGAAGTTTCACAAAGCTAAATTTGGGTTGAAGAACGGTGTATACGGCTCTTAATGCGTATAAAATTTCTATGGCATTCTGTAGCTGTTACGTTATCGGTGTTACGTGTAAGTTACTTATGCCAGCTGCCAGTGCATGCGGTGGTGATAGTACTCGTGTAGTTTTTGGCCTGTTAATTAGTTACAGGTGGCAGCTCTTTATTTTAGCCTGTAGGTTGCGTAGGTAAATGGATGCAGTGCTTACCTATTCTGTCTTGCAAATAGTGTTCTACTACGTAGCGATGGGAGCTTCATCTTTAATCTTAGACACTTAAACGTACCGCGCCAGTCTCGTGCAACTTTCATAACGATCAAGCGAACATTCCGTCGAGGAGGTTCCTGATACCAATCGCTTGCGTCCAGCTGTTATCGGCGCGTCATGTGAACACATTTGGACTAACAGGGTTTACTAGAATTCCATCCACTCCACCAACAGAGTCGCGGCGCAGTAAACGTGAAATGAGCGCTGTCGCTCCGCGCGGACATTTATATCAAGATTCTACACATGCCACGCAATGACAATGTTCTTTCCATAGCGGTATAATAGGGAGAAAGCGGGAGAGAGAAAGATAATTTAGAGGTGGGAGAACAATAGAATTCCAGGGAATTAGAATAACATGTTAATTTATGGATTATTTCTAGACAGTACATGAAGCATTTCTGAATTTCCCAACACCTGACGACGAGGGGGGAAACGGGTGACACGCACAACGTGGCGTGCACAGCTTGCATAGTGTTAACACACCAACCTATCCACAACCTATCGAAGCAGCCTCCTGGGTGAGAAAGCCTAGGTAAACACAAGAAGCTAGGTTTCTCTCCGCATCGTTTGCATCACTCCGCAGATCAGTCTGCATTATAGACTGAATGAATAAGATATAGGTGCTCTAGTTCTACTGCGGCATATGTGTGCGGACACGGTAAGATTACACTGTGAGTGAGTAGGCGCAATCTATCCTCAATATTATATTATCCATAAGATCATTTCGAATATTATAATATCGAGAAAGTTATTTCGAAATTATTATTATGCAGTTTTCTAGGCTCTGGAGTAATAACGCGGATGTGATAATTTTACTGCGATGTAATCTCTCGTGAACAGCCTATTATATCGGTGAGTAATTATTAATAACTTGTGCCGATGTAAGCGCGTGTTGATGTGTGCATGCTGTGAGTTCTGACACAGTGAACATAAGTTGCTTTTACCGGGCAGAAGGATACGCTCAAAACGCTCACGCGCACGGATGAATGGACATAATGCACACAGTGTCGTCGTGATGGGGAAGAGATCGGTAACGTTCGGTGGGTCTTCGGGTAACTCCGACGACGATTCGGCTGCCGCCCCCCCCCGACCCGACCTAGTTCTGGAGGCATCAGACTGCAAGGACGCGACAAAAATACACGCGAATCATGTTAGCAAACAGGTTGGCGAAATTCGTTCTAAAAGTTGGTTCTGCCTATCGCTGACTATATGATATCTATGATGATTCTAAATTTATGATCTCTATATATGTCTCTGATATATACTAGTATAGTATATATATTATATATATATATATAATAATATATATATTATAATATTGAGCTATACATGGCTCCGTCTCGTCCTCCTCATCCGCCTCCTACCCCTCCACCTCCTCCTCATCCATTTTCTTATCCTCTTCCTTCATCTCCTCTTCCTCTCCTTCTCTTCTTCCTCTCTGTTGTTTTGCTGTCGCTCTTCTTCGTCTTCTTCTCTCTTTCTTCTTCTTCTTCTTCTTCTTCTTCTTTCTTCTCTTCTTGCTTCTTTTCCTTCTTTCTTTCCTTTCTTCTTCTTGCTTCTTCTCTTCTCTTCTTCTTCCTTCTTCTTCTTCCTTCTTCTTCCTTCTCTTCTCTTTCTCATTCTTTCTTCTTCTTCTTCTTCTTCTTCTTCTTCTTCTTCTTCTTCTACTTCTTCGTCGTCGTCGTCGTCGTCTTTTTCTTCTTTTTCTTTCGCGTCTTGTTATTGTTCTTCTTCTGCATCTACTCCCTCCACGATCTCTCTACGTGTACACGCCAGTACTTCACATCTGTCTCTTACAATGTAACAATTCCACGAGTGTTCTGAAATCGTACTGTAGGCCTACAGTGCGAAGCGACTCTGTTTCAGTCACAGTCAGTTCTCGACGTATCTGTTCTGGGCTATGATTGTCTATTTATAAAATGTCGCGCGACTATGTCGTGAAAGCATGTCTTTTCCTTTTAACTTTGTCTTTTGTGTCTGTTTGTTTTTTGTCCTTTATGCTGCAATTAAATACGCTCTCATAACCCTCATCCGTAAGCTTTCCGTAACTAATGTATGCGTGCAGACATCTCTCTACTATAGTATATATAATAATATATATATATACAGCTATATAGCTTGCCGACACGCCGATGTTGTCATAACTAACACACGCGTTGTCGCAACGGCTTTATACCACAGCTGGCCACCGTGCCGACGTCTGCAGCGGCGTCTTCGTCGTCGGCTGGAAACTGGAGGTGCCTCGCCGTCATGTTTGTCGTCGGCCTCGCACTATTCGCGATCGGCTCGTCGGTGTTTATCGTCGGCCACCTGGTGCCGACCGTCAACAGCGTCGTCGCTAAAGTAATGATCTCGAACGGCTTTAAACGATAGCAAGCGTATAACACACCCACACCACACAACACACACACACACACACACATACACACGCACACACACACACAACACACACACACCACACACACATGCTAGACTCGCGCGCGCGGCACATACACACCCAAACACACACACACACACACACAACAACACACACACACCACACAGCGACATGCGCTCGCACGCCACACTGATACACACCCTGACACAAACAAACCAAACACATGTGTGGTGCTCAATGCATTCTTTGTCTTTGGTGTGTGTGGGTGGGTGTGTGGTGTTGTGTTGTGGTGCACACACACATAGCCACACATCACGAGCACTCACACACATATACGGCGTTCTAGCTGCATCGGTGTACGATCAGTCGCTGACACAGCTAGTCAGTAGCTACACACCAGAGGTGGTGGTTGCGAGGTGCACTCCAGCAACACACCACACACACTCACGACGACACACAAGTGTGCCACATACGAGCACATTGCGGCTTCTGCAGCGCAGGCTACGTATAGCATCGACACACACTGTTGATACACATACATGCTCTCCCAGACACTGACGCCTGTTGCTTGTGCATCGTCACAGCTTGTGTCCGTTGTCGACGCCCCATTCCGGTACCGCGCCTGAACCCTCCATACAGTCGTTGGAGTCGCTACAGCTTACCCGGTTAGACGCTATGTTATACTTCCGTACTATCCCTGTAGGGAGAGTGCGGAGCTGTAACATCCCCAGTTAGCAGCTTATTATCTTGTCACAGCAACGTCTCACCTCGATACATGTTCTCCGTCACCCATTAATCCGTCCTGTCGGCGCTTACTAGCTCTTACACGCACTAATACATTCCCACATCGGCTCAGCGCGCGCGCAATTCTTCTACACACACAGCAACCACATCACTACAACATCACCATCCAAGACCCACACCACACACACACACAACGACGACACACCTACACATCGCGCACACACTACACATCAGACACTACAGTTACGACACCACACCACCCCACACACAGGTCACTACATCACCGACCCACCTCTACCACAGTCAACCACACTACACACACTACACACGTACACTCCATGTCCATCGATAATCCAATACTCCAGTACATTCTTGACTTGAGTGACTCACACATCCATACTAACGCACCAAATACTGACAACCTCACAAACACACAGCCAGTCATGCGCACCACGCGAGCCACGCTACCGCACACTCACCACACCATCTCACACACCACACACACACACACCAACCACACTACACACACACACAATCACACACAAACACACACACACACCATCACACAACAGATTACCCTGTACTCCACAATTTGCCACACAATCGTCACACACCACCACACACACACATCACACGCCACCACGCACACGCCCAAAAGGCATTAAATTCATACACACAGCCACACGCACACACACTCACACACCACACACACACATCCCACACACACGCAAGACCACCACACACACGCCACACCGCGCACACACACTCACCACACGAACACACACATCACAACATCACCACACACACACCGCACGCCACACACAACACAACACACACACACACCACACACTCTTACACAATCACAATCCACACACTGACTTCATTAGCAACCCTAGGCAACTGCTAAACAAAGCGCACGGAAGATCACTTCAACTACTTACATTTTACACTACACACATCACACGTCACCGTCACGGCTACCACCACACACGGACACATCACACGCCCATCTACGCGCACACGCACACCACACAAGCAGCGACGCACGTCACAGCACTACACAGACCAGACACACACAGCACACACACACATCGCGCAACCGCCAATGGCGTTTTCCAACATCAACGATGTGATTTTGCACCCGGTCATGCACCATTTCCACCGCACTCAGATGAGCACAGCACCACGAAACGACACGCGGAAGAGAGCGGGAGCGGGCCCGGGCGACTGCACAGCACACGAAGCAACGCTAGCTCGCCACAACTCGTTGATAACCGAAGCACAGACATCTTCTCACACTCACTCTCTTCTCTCTCTCCACACACGCAGACGCGACCTCCAACGCGTGCATGCCGAGTGTTCCGACTACATTGATCTGGCGTACTAGAAGCCGCTATTCACGAGTCTCCGGTTTATGCCTAACCCTCCAGTGGGTCGCTGATCAGCTGCCGCCGAGATTATCTTCATCCAATTATTGTTGAAAAGTCACGAACTACCCACAGGCCACTTGGAACGTCTCAATAAACAAATTAATGGTAAATTAAACACGCCAAATATACAAAAGTCTTCCAAATGTTCTCTACTTTCTATTTCGTCTATAATCACCTGTAAATGCCGGTCAAAAACAACATGAGTAAGAGAGACTCATGAATATGAGAGATGATACCTCTCTTATTTATGTTGTTTTTGCACGCAGCCCAGGGCGGGCTGTGCGAGTGTAACTTGTGTCGCTTGGATGAGCTGTTGGCCCGGCAGATTACAGGTGATTATAGCGAAATAGGTAGAGAAACATTAAGACTTTGGTACATTTTCCGTTTATATCTTACCATTAATTCTTTTTTATTGAGACGTTCTCCCAAGTGCTGTGGAACTACCAGGTCCCGATGCGAGTAATTAACATTGTTTCTCCAATGCCAAAGATAGATAGCCCTACGTGAGATATCACCGTTTGTGCAAGATTGCTTCAGTATCCAGCACGTCGTACATTAATAATTATCAGATTGTTCGAGTTCGAAATTTCTACGCGGATGTCGGTTCTCCTCTTCCGACGTGAGATATAGTAGAATCAAATAATCAGAAGAAGAGAGAGAGAGAGAGAAAGAGAGAGAGAGAGAGAGACGAGAGAGAGAGAGGGAGTCGGCGACCTCTCGATGCAGCGAGGGCATGGCTCGTCTCCGAATCGAGATTGCATGAGGGAAGAGAGAAATGGAGAGAGAGCGAAGGAGCAGAGGAGAGAGCGAGCTCTACGACGAGAGCACGAGAGAGAGAGAATAGAGCATGCTGAGGCGTGTCTGTGAAGAATTTTACACGAGGATAACCACCCTCATTGCGCGGTATATACTGTCTCTCTCTGGTAATATATATCTGATTCTCCTCGTCCCTCTTACTTCATCTATATTAACTTTACTTTCTAGAGTCTATCCTCTATCAATCAACTATATTATCACTCTCACGAATTATCTATATGTGTGTGTGTGTTGTCGTGTGTGTTCGCTGTGTGTGTGCGTGTCGTGTCGTGCGTGTGTG